>NC_050198.1:98034725-98219450 GCF_004126475.2 Phyllostomus discolor
CACCAGCAGTGCACTAGGGTCCCCTTTTCTCCACAACCTCTCCAACACTTGTTGTTTGTTGCTTTGTTTATGATGGCCATTCTATCTGGTGTGAAGTGGTAGCTCATTGTGGTTTTAATTTGCATCTCTCTGATAGGTAGCGATATTGAACATCGTTTCATGTGGAAGACAACTTTCTATGAACCAGGAATTATCAAATATATTTGGTATATTCATCTTGGACTTTGAGCCTCCAGACTGTGAGAAATAAATTTTGTTTTTTAAGACATCCAGTCCATGTATTTTGTTATAGAAGCCCAAACTGACTAAGTAAATAGCAAACAATCAAACATAGTGGGATCAACATTACTGCACTCCCCTGAGCTGTCCAGGCCCCCAGCAAGATTCTTCTCTAATCCCATTCATCGGGTTGCCTCCACAGTTATCTTTTAAAACTGGTATGAATTTCTCCATCTAGAAATATGGAGTGCACCTACTTTTTCCCCAGTCTTCCCAGTATTTAAAATTATACACTCATGACATTATATATAAAATGAACATAAGAAGAGATGGAATGTTGAAAAGAAGTAGGCAGACTGGTTAGGGACTGCAAACACCTAGGAACAAAATCCTGATGATTTTCCTCAGTTTTCCTTTTGCCCCATATATCCCAAATTTGACAATAAGAAGCAAACAACCCACCAATGCCAACAGGTATAGACCAAAAGTCCAAATAAAAGTCTGCTCTTGCTAGCCAAAGGACTAGAAAAAGGGAAGCCTAGGAAGACTGATACTTTTTAACATCTCTACTCCAGCCAAATACCACAGAAAAAACTACTGCCACCATACCAGCAAGGAACAATTGGGAAACCCAGACTTCCACCCTTACTAGGCTATGTCAAGGCACTCAAACACCCCCTGCCAAGGAGGCAGAAGCTTCAGTAGGGATTCAAGACTTTTATTACTACTGAGAAGTACTGAGCATCCCAAGCACTACCTATCAGTGAAGACAATGTAGGAATCTTGGATTTACACCTTCACCTGGTGAAAACAGGGTGCCTCTCCTTCCCTCTCCCTTTTCGAGTGATATCAGAGGAGGCCTACTGGATAGTCAGAACATTCATCACTGCTGAGCAGTAACAAGGGCAATGCGTGTGTTTCATCAGGGGAAGCCATATTAGGAGCCATAAAAATACATTTTTATACTTGCTAACCAAAGAAGTATCAATGGAGGCCTAGAGGGGAATCAGAACTCTCATCTTTGCCAAGCAGTAATGAGTAATTCCAGTTCCTCTGCTTCTGTTGGTTGTCAGTGGGGATCTAGTGAGGAACTTGGATTTCTAATCCCAACTGACAGTAATGAGGTAGCACATTTGTCTTTTCTTCCTAGAGCAATGTCAGAAGAAACAACCTAATATAGAAAGTTTAAATAAGATCCAGAATTTTATAACATAATACCCAAATTGTTCCCGTTTAAATAAAAAAAAATCATTCATCATTGCAAGAAATAGGAAGATCTCAGACTAAATAAAAACTAAATAAATTCCAATACAGAGATAACAGATGTTAGAGTTATGAGACACAGATTTTAAAGCAGCTATCATAAAAATGCTTTAATGAACAATTACAAACACACTGACAAGTGAAAAATAGAAAATTTCAGAAAAGAAAGTTTCAACACAAAAGAGAAGCTATATAGAATACCCAAATATAAATTTTATCACTGAAAAATACAATAACCAAAAATTTTTTTAAAAAAACTCAATGGATAGGCAGACTGGAGGAGACAGAGGGAAGAATCAGTGAAATGGAAGATAGAAAAATAAAAATTAACCAATCAGAAGAACAGTAAGTAAATCAATTGAAAAAAAATGAATAGAACTTCAAGAACTTCTGGGACAATAACAATAGGCCTAACATCCATGCAATCAGAATTGCAAAGGATGGGCAAAGGAGATCTAGGTTGAAAAATAATTTTAAAATAATTAGTGACCAGAGGGCAGGGGGGGAGAAGTAAAATGGGGGAAAGAAGGGGAAGGGTCTAGTCAAGGAACATATACAAAGGACCCATGGCAATGGACAACAGGGTGAGGACTGACTGAAGGAGCAGGGAGGGGGGCAGGGGAGACCAACAGGGGGAAATTAGGACAACAGTAATTAAATAACAATAAAAATAAAAGTTAAAAAATAATTATTGAAAACTTTTCAAATTTCTCAAAAGATATAAACCTACAGATTACAGGAATAAAGAAAATTTAAAATAGAATAAATCAAAGAAATCCACACCAAGACTCAGTCACAATTCTTAAAATTAAAAACAAAGAAAAAAATCTTGAAAATAAAACAGACAAATTACAAATTACTGGTAAGTCAAAACAATTCAAATTATAGTGGATTTCTCATTAGAAACCATGAATATCAGAAGGCAATTGCATAGCATTTTTCAAATGCTGGGGAAAAAACAACTCAGAATTCTATATTCAGTATGAAAATATCCTCAGGAACAAGAGGAAAATCAGGACATTCTGAGATAAGGACAACTAAAAAGGTTTGACATCAGACCAACTCTATGAGAGTAGCTGAAGTAATTTTAAATTTTTTATTGTTGTTTAATTACAGTTGTCTTAATTTTCCCCCATTGCTCTGCCCTGCCCTACCCACCGCCCCTCATCTACATTCAATCTGCCTTCTCTTGTCGTTGTCCATAGGTGCTTTATACATTTTCCTTGCAAGGAATTTCTAAACAGAGAAAGAAATAAGCCAGACAGCGAAAGACAAATACTATATGATCTCACCTATAAGTGGAATCTAATCAACAAAAGAAACAAGCAAGCAAAATAGAACCAGAGACACTGAAAAAGAGAACAAACTGACAGTAACCAGAGGGGATGGGAGAGAGAGATAATGGGGAAAAATAGGGGAAGGGCCATCAAGGAACATGTATAAAGAACACATGGACAAAGCCAAAGGGGATAGGTTCGAGGGGGGAGGTAGGGTTGGGTGGGGTGGATGGAAATGGACACAACTGTACTTGAACAACAATAAATATATATATGTATGTGTATATATATATTTTTTTAAAGTAATTACTGAAAACAAAGAAAAGAGAGAACCTAAAACATTAAGAAGAAGAAATGGTACTCAAAGATATGGATAGTTAGAATGTCTATTTTCTCTTGATATTTTAAAATTATACGATGTCTGCCCAGGAAGTATCCAGCCATGTACTATGAAAAACAGGGACATTTACTGAAGAAGATACAAGATACAAGAAACATTGTACACAGGAAAATGATGTCTCAGTCCCCTTCAAAGTAGGCACCTTGGGACCTTACACAGTTCTCCCAACTGCCATCAGCTGTCCCATCATATTTTTCTTAATCTCACTGAAATCTCTTCCCTTTCAAAGGTGATTTCAGTTTTGGGAAAAGCCAGAAGTCACAGGGCACCAAATCTGGGGTGTTGGGGAGCTCAGTCACCTGGGTGATTTGATGTTTCACAAAAAACTTTGCACCAGACATGGTGCATGAACAGGTACATTGTCATGATGAAGCTGACAATCGCTAAGATGAAATTGCTCATAGTTGTCGCCATTTTCATTGTATCGTATCTCTCAACCAATGAAGAAGATTGAGGTAGTACTCCTTATTAATTGTTTGGCCTGGAGGGGCGTCCTCGTGATGGACAACACCTTCTCAATCAAAAAACACAGTTAACACCCTGGCTGGGGTGGCTCACTGGATTGAGCACTCACTGGCCTGCAAACCAAAGGGTTGCTGGTTCAATTCCTAGTCAGGGCACATGCCTGGGTTACATGCCAGGTCCCCAGTAGTGGGGGGTACAAGAGGCAACCACACATTGATGTTTTCCTCTCTTTTGCCCTCCCTTCCCTTCTCTCTGGAAATGAATAAATAAAATCTTAAAAAAACCCCACAGTTAACATGGTCTTGATCTTGCTGCAACTTTGCTGTACTTTCTTTGGGCGTAGAGAATCAGGTGACTTCCATTGGGGCAACTGGGCCTTCATTTGCAGATCATAGTTATAGACTCTCAATTCATCTCTGGTTATGACCTTCTTGAGGAAATCTGGTTCATTAGTAGTGGTTTGAATCAAGTCATTACAACTGCAGCACAAAGCTCCTTCTGCTCTGCTAGCAGAAGCTGTGGAATGAATTTTGTCACAACACATTTCATGCCAAGACCCTGCATCAAAATCTTGGACACAGTAGTTTTTGGAATCCCCAGATCAGCTTCTAGTTCCTGCAATGTTAGTTGCCGATTTTTGTTGATTGCAGCCCATATATGTTCAACATTCTCAGATGTTCTGCTTGTTGTAGGTATTCCAGAATGTGTATCACTTTCAATAGATTTTTGACCATCTTTGAAATGTTTGTGCCATGCTTTTATTTGCACTGCACTCATTGCATTGTCCCCAAAAGCCTTCTGAATTATCCAAATTGTTTCTGTGGAGGAAGGTTTAAGCTTAATGCAAAATTTGATGTAGATTCATTGCTCTACTTGCTTAGTCATTTTGAATGTGATGGCCACACAGTACACATGCTCACTCTATGGTGTCTACCACTCCCACTGACTAGTACAGTGAAGTCATCATTGTTCACACATGTGCATTCCAGTGCACTATCTTTGTCTACCAGGTCACATCAATACTGCGCAAACTTTTCTCGTTATATTAACAATGGCTGGACTTTTTCCAGGCAGACCTCTTATTTGATATTTTAAACAAAAGTTACATTATCTGATGTTCTTCTGATGTGGTTTTCAATGTGTGTAGAAGAAATACTAAACACAATTATACTTTAAATTAGGTAAAATAAGCTGGTAGCATGACAACAACAGTAGATTGATGTTTTATATATATAGATATAAAATAATACAAACAATAAACTAAAAAGTATAAAAAGTAAAATAAAGTAATATTTAACCACTATAAAGCTATACAAAGAGATAAACTCAAAACTCTATGTATAAATCAACATAAAATTTTAAAGAATGCTCACATAATATAAGAAAGAACAAATAAAACAAAGAAAGATAAAAGCAGAAAGAACAAAGAGAAAACCAAAAGTAAAATGGCAGGTTTGAGCCCTAATATTAACAATTAAATTAAATTAAGTGTCCAAAACACATAGCTTAAAGTTAAAAGACAGAGGTGCCCCTGGCTGGCGTAGCTCAGTGGATTGAGCGCGGGCTGCCAACCAAAGTGTCGCAGGTTCGATTCCCAGTCAGGGCACATGCCTGGGTTGCAGGCCACGGCCCCCAGCAATTGCACATTGATGTTTATATATCTCTCTCTTTCTCCCTCTCTTCCCTCTCTAAAAATAAATTAATAAAATCTTTAAAAAAGACAGAGGTTGATAAAGTACATTTAAAAACACAAATTAATTTCTGTCTGTAAAATAATCACTTCATACTTCAAATATAATAATAGAAACAGTACAAGAGTAAAAGGATGGAAAAATATATACCATGAGAATATTAAGAAAAAAAATCAACAGTTACTATGTCAATATCAGGTAAAGTTCACTAAGAGCAAATAATTAAGACAGAAAAGGACATTGTATAATGGTAAAAGGCATGACCCCCAAAGAAAACACAGCAATTAATATGCATGCAATAAACAACAGAACCATAAAATATGTAAAGCAAAAATTGATAGAACTGAAAGAGAAATAGACAAATCAAAATTATGGTTGGAGATTTCAATATTCCTTTCTCACCAGTTGACAATACAACTAGACAGGAAACCAGTAAGGTATAGAAAATTCAACAGCAATACCAAACAACAGGTTGACATAATCTATCTATCTATCATCCATCTATCTATCTATCTATCTATCTATCTATCTATCTATCTATGTATCATCTATCTATCATCTATCTATCTATCATCCATCCATTTATCTGAAACTCCTCTTAATAATAGAATACATATTCTTTATGAGTGCCCAGGAATGTAAAACAAGATAGACCATACTTTTGGGACCAGTAAAATCCTAAATAAATTTAAAAGAATTGAAATCATACAGATTATACTCTGTGATCACAACAGAATCAATCTAATAATCAATAACAAAGATAACAGCAAAGTATCCAAATATTTGGATACTAAGCAACCCACCACTAAATAGTACATGAATCAAATAAGAAGTCTCATGGGAAATTAAATAACACATTGAACTAAATAAAAATTAAAATTCAATAGAGCAAAATTTGTGAAAAACATCAAAACGGTGCTGAAAGGAAAATTTACTGTGCCAAATTTATATATTGGAAAAGACGAAAATCTCAAATCAATAATTTATACTCTCACCTCAATAATCTAGTAATAGAAAAGAAAAATATGAGCTCGAAGCCAGCAGAAAATAGGAAATAATGAGCATAAGAGTGAAGTTCATGAAACTGTAAGCAGAAAAACAGGGAAAAATGTAAAGGATAAAAATCCAGTAATTTCAAAAGATGAATAAAATTGACAACATCTAGCAAGACTGACAAAAAAGAGAGAAGACAGAAATTACCATATCGGGAATTAAAAGAAAATATAACTACTTTCCTACAGACATTAAAAGGATAATGAGTAAGTATTACAAACACATCTGTACACATAAATTTTAGAAATTTGATGTTGTGGATCAAGTAAAGAAAAAATCCCACAAACCATTCTAATTCTCTTGGTATGCCATGAATAATTCAAATAACTTCTTAGAGATTGAATTAATAGTTTAAAAATTGGGAACTGGATAATATTATACTAAGTGAAATAAACCAGTTGGTGAAAGACGAATACTATATGATCTCACCTTTAAGAGGAATCTAATGAACAAAATAAACTAATGAACAAAACAGAACCCATGGGCATGGAAATGTGGAACAGACTGACAGTGACCTGAGGAGAGAGGAAGGGGGATAATGTTGGAAAGAAGGGGAAGGGACTAGACAAAGAACACGTATGAATGAGCCATGGACATGAACAACAGTGTGGGGATTGACTGTGGGAGCTGGAGTGGGATGGGCTGAAGAGGGGAAAGAGGGGAAATTTGGAACAACTGTAATAGAATAGCAATAAAAAATGAGGACAAGATAGTTTCACTGAAGAACTCTTCCAAATGTTTAAAGAAGAATAAATAGTAATCCTACACAATCTTTTCCAAAAAAAAATAGAAGCAGATAGAACATTTTCCAAGTTTTTTATGAAGTTGGTATTATTATAGTACCAAAACCAGACAAAGACAGTAGAAAATAGAAAGCTACCAACCAAAGTATCTGAAAATACATACAGAAAAATCATTAACAAAATGTTTAAGAAATAATGAACAAAATGTTAATAAATAAAACTCATCAAAATATAAAAACAATTATACTACATGATCAAGCAGAGTTTATTCTAGGAATCAAAAATAATTCAGCCCTGGAGCATATGGCTCAGTGGATTGAGCACTGGCTTGCAAACCAAAAGGTCACAAGTTTGATTCCCAGTCAGGACACATGCCCGGGTTGTGGCCCAGGCTCCCCATGTGAGAGGCAATAAATTGCTGTATCTCTCACATTGATGTTTCCCTCTCTCCTGTGTTTCCCCTCTCTCTAAAAAGTAAGTAAGTAAATAAATAGTAAATAAATAATATTTTAAAAATGGTTTGATATTACAAAACTTTAATCAATGTAATCCACAATATTAACAGAACAAGAAGAAGAATAACATGATCATATTAAATGACAGAGAGAGAGAGAGCACTTGACAAAATTCAACACTCATTCATAATAGAAGCTTTCAGAAAGTAGAAACACAGGGAGTTTCCTCAATTTAATACTAAGCATCTACAAAAAATCTACAGCTAATATCATACTTAATAATGAAAGACACTTTCTCCTTAAGATCTGAAACAAAGCAAAGATGTCTGTTCTTCCCACTCTTAATTAACATAATGCTGGAAATCCTAGTCAGTGCAATGAGGCAAGAAAATAATATAAATGGAATGCAGATTGAAAAGAGAATTTAAAACTGTCCTTATTTGCAGATGACATAATTGTCTACCTAAAAATTTCAAGGCATCTACACAAAATCTTAGAACTAATAACTAAGTTCAGCATGACCTTAGAATATGAGAACAATATAAACAAATCAATTGTATTCTTATATACTAACTTAGGTGCATGGGGACTAAAATTAAAAGTACAATACCATTTAGAATTACACAAAAGTTATAATACTGAAGTATAAAGCCAACAAAACATGCGTTGAAAACTACAAAATCCTGATAACAGAAATCAAAGATGATTTAAATAAATGTAGAGACATACCATGATCATGTAATAGAAAGTTCAACATATTAAGAAGTAAATTCTCACCAAATTGATTTGTAGAGTTACCACGATTTCTACAAAAATTGCAAAAATTGCAGGACGATTTTTATAAATAAAAACAAGGTAATTCTGAAATTAATATGTAAATCTAAAAGAAAGTAGAATAGTAGAATGATTTAAAGGAGAATAAAGTAAGAGGAATTAGTGAATACAATTTTAAAACTTATATATAGCAACAGTAATCAAGACTGTGATACTGGTAGAAGGACAGATGCAAAGATCAATGGAACATAGCAGAGAAAATAGAAATAACCTCACACAAGTACAGCCAACTGATTTTTTTTACAGAGGTGCAAAAGCAATGCAAAAGCAATTCAATGAAGGAAGTATAATCGTTTTAATTCATGGTGTTGGAAAAATTGGATACTAGTCTGACAGTGGCCAGAGGGGAGAGAAGAGGGAATTTCAGGGGGGAATGGGTAGGGATTACAGGAACAAATTTGGAGGACACATGGACAAAAACTAGGGGTGGGGGGTAATGGGGGGAAGGGGGAGGGTTGGGTGGAGGGGCTGGAACGGGAGTAGGGGGGAGAAAACTGTACTTGAACAATGATTGAAATAAAAAAAATTAAAAAAAAGAACCTTGAACAAAATCTTGTGACTTATAAAAAAATTTCAAAATGGATCACAGACTTCAATATAAAATGTAAAATTATAAAACATTTAGAAGGTAACATAAGAACAAATCCTTGCAATCCAGGGCTTGTTGAAGTCTTAGATGTGACACCAAATCATACTCCATTAAAAAATCAATAAATGGGATTTCATAATTTTTAAAAAAATTACAAGCCTTGAAGAATCCTATTAAGAGTATGTGAAATCAACCTACAGGCTAAAAGAAAACACTTGTAAACCACACATCTGGCAAACTTCTCATATCTATAATATGTATTAAATATTTCAAAACTTGAGAGTAAACAAACACTTTAATGAGATGATATGCAAAGTCATGACCAGATATTTTACCCAATATGTCAAATTCATGACAAGATTTTCAACATTGCTAGTAACTGGGGAAATGCAAATTAAAATCACCATCAGATATCAATACAGAGCTATCAGAATGACTAAAATAAAAAATAATGACAACACCAAATATTGGCAAGGATGCAAAAAAAACTGGATCACTCATACATTGCTGGTATTAATTAACTTATTTTTGGAATTTTCATTTTATTTTAATGTTGTTCAATTACAGTTATCCCAATTTCCCCCCACTACTCTCCACTGCCCCCTCCCTCAGCCAGTCCCCACCCTGTTGTCCATGTCTATGGGTCCTTTATACATGTTTGTTGACTAGACCCTTCCCCTTCTTTTCTCATTATCCCTCTGCTTCCTCCCTTCTGGTCACAGTCAGTTTGTTACTTATTTCCATGTTTCTGGTTCTATTTTACTAGTTTGTTTTTCTCATTAAGCCCCACTTATAGGTGAGGTCATATGTTATCTGTCTTTCACTGCCTGGCTTATTTCACTTAGCCTAATACTTTCCTAACTGGAAAGTATTATACTGGTGTTAATATAAAATGGTAGAATCACCTATAAATGGAACCTAATCAACAGAACAAACAAGTGAGCAAAATATAGTCACAGACATTGAAATTAAGAACAAACTGACAGTAACCAGAGGGGAGGGGAGAGGAGAATAATGGGGGAATGAAGGGGAAGGGTCATCAAGGAACACGTATAAAGAACCCATGGACAAAGCCAAAGGGGTAAAGGAGTAAGAAGGGAGGTAGGGCTGAGTAGGGCAGGGGAGAGTAATGAGGGGAAAATGGGGACAACTGTAATTGCAGAACTATAAAAAAATGAAATAAAAATAATAAAATGGTAGAATCACAACTACCAAATGACCCAACAATTATACTCTTGGAAATTAGTCTCAGAGAAGTGGGAATTTAAGCTCAACTTGTGTACAAATGGGGATTCACTTGTACACAAATGTTTATAGAAGTATTACTCAAAATGGTAAACAATGTATACAATCTAAATAGTTGTCAACTTTTGAATGGCTAAGCAAACTGTGCCATATCCATATCATGAACTACTACTTGGCAATTAGAATACACTATTGATACATGAAAAAACCTAGATGAATCTTCAGAGAAGTATGCTGAGTAAAAAAATATCTCCAAAGATTACATAATGTCTATTTCCATTATATAATATTCTGGAAATTACAAAATTATAGGAATGAAGAACAGCTTTTAAGTAGGGGGTGGGGGCAAGAAGGAAGTGAATGTGTTAACAAAAAAGCAACATGAGGAATCCTTGTGGAAGTGTACTATATCTTGACTACATCAAAGTCAATATTTATTTGTGATGTATTCCAGTTTTGAAAATTTTATTATTGGGGAAACTTGGTAAAGGGTACACAGAATCTCTCTGTATTATTTGTTATAATTTCATGTGAATCCACAATTATCATAAAATAAAATTTTAATTACAAAGAAAAAAATAAGAGCTTGTCATTTATATTTTCAAAACACTTTGATAAGTGTCTAGTAGCTCAGTATAATACAATGTCCTTCAAGATCAAACTCCTGCTCAGCTATTTCCTAACCCCTACTTTCTACCATTGCCTCCCTATTCCCCTTCCCCTCCTCACACTAGCAAATGTTCATAGCAGCCTTAAACACCTATAGGGCTTGTGTGAGTTGTTTTCTAATCTCACAATTTAGAAGCACTGTGAAAATTAAATTAAAGATGCCCCTAGTAGAGGTAGACGTATGTTGGGGATTACAGATAGCTGGACATAGAATGTAGTATATTTCTATCAGTACATAGACATTTATTGATTCTCACCTTGCCAGTGGCAATATATCTTTTACTGCTCTTAAGTCCTTAAAATTCTATCTCCTGAACAATGGTTCTTATCATTATTCTTGACTGACTGTCCCTACCCATCCAACCAGTCTTATAATTGTCTGCTTTTCTACCTGGGTGTAATGGGCAATTTCTAGAAAAAATATAGTCTTCCAAAACTGAATTAAAAAGAAGCAGAAAGCTTAACCAGACCAATAACAGCTGGAGAAATCAAAGAATTCATAAAAAACTCCTGGCATACAAAAGCCCTGGACCATACAGTTTCATAGGAGAATTTTACAAAATATTTCAGGAGAGCTAATCCCTATCCTTCTCAGATTATTCCAAAAAATCCAAGAACAGGGAAGACTCACAAACTCTTTCTACGAGGCCAGCATCATCCTAATCCCAAAACCATATAAAGACATAAAAGAAAAGAAAACTTCAGGTAAATATTGCTCATGAATATAGACACTAAAATCCTTAACAAAATATTAGAAACCACACCCAGCAATATATTGAAAATATCATACATCATGATCAAGTGGGATTCATCCCAGGGATGCAAGGATGGTACAATATTTACAAATCAATAAATGTAATATATCACATAAGCAAAAGGAAAGACAAAAATCATATAATCATATCGATAGATGCGGAAAAAGCATTTGATAAGGTACAACACCCATTTATGATAAAAATACTCAACAAAGTGAGAATAGAAGGAGCATACCTCAACATAATAAAACCCAATATGAAAAACTTACAGCCAACATCATACTCAATGGGCAAAAATTGAAAGCTTTCCCACTAAGAACAGGAACAAGACAAGGATGTCTGCTTTCACCACTTCTGTTCAACATAGTATTGGAAGTCCTAGCCACAGCTATCAGACAAGAAAAAGAAATAAAAGGCATCCAAATTGGAAAGGAGGAAACAAAACTGTCACTGTTTGCAGATGATATGATAGTGTACATAGAAAATCCTATAGATTCCACAAAAAAAAAAAAAAAAAACTGCTCAACCTAATAAGTGAACTTGGCAAAGCGGTGGTATACAAAGTCAATATTCAAAAATAGGAGGGGTTTTTTTTGTATATCATCAATGAAATAGCATAAACAGAAATCGGGGGAAAATCCCATTAGCTATAGCAACAAGAAAAATAAAATACATAGGAAGAAACCTAACAGAGGAGGTAAAAGACTTATACTCAGAAAACTACACAACACTGGAGAAAGAAATTATGGAAGCCACAAACAAATTGGAGCACATACCATGTTCATGGATTGGAATAACTAACACCATTAAATGTCCATACTACCTAAAAGAATTGATGGATTCAACTCAATCCCTATTAAAATATCATTGACATATTTCCTGTGAAATATAGAACAAACATTTCAAAAATTTATATGGAACCATAAATGACACAAATAGCTGCAGTAATTTTGAGAAAGAACAAAGACAGATCACAATACCTGATATAAAACCATATTACAAGGCCACGGTAATCAAAACAGTTTGTCACTGGCATAAGAACAGACACAAAGATCAATGGAACAAAATACAGAGCCCAGAAATAAATTCATGTCTTTATGATCAATTAACATTTGACAAAGGGTGAAAAAGCACAAAGTAGAGTAAAAATAGGCCTTTCAACAAGTGGTGTTGGGGGATCTGGACAGCTACATGCAAAAAAAATGAAACTCTATCACCAACTTACACCATATACAAAAATAAACTCAAGATGGATAAAGGACTTAAATATAAGTTGTGATACCATAAAAGTCTTAGAGGAGAACATAGACAGGAAAATCTCAGATATTCCATGCAGTGATATTTTCACCAATAAATTCCCTAGAGCAAGGGACATAAAGGAAAGAATAAACAAATGAGACTCCATCAAAATAAAAATTTTCTTCATGGCTAAAGAAAACATCAGCAAAATGAAAAGGGAACCAACCATATGGGAAAGTATATTTGCAAATGACAACTCAGACAAAGGTTTGATATCCAAAATATATAAAGAAGTCACTTTATGGACTACACTCCAGGAAGACAAACAATCCAATTAAGAAATGGGAAAAGAATCTCTGTCTTCAAAGAGGACACACAGAGAGCCCTGAGACAGATGGAAAGATGCTTAGCATCACTAGTTGTCAGAGTTGCAAATTAAAATCACAATGAGATACCACTTCACACTGGTCAGAATGGCCATCATAAACAAATCAACAAACAAGTTCTGGCAAGGTTGTGGAGAAAAGGGAACCCTAGGACATTTTTGGTGGGAATGCAGACTGGTGCAGCTACTGTGGAAAACAGTATGGAGTTTCCTTAGAAAACTAAAAATGGAATTGCCTTTTGACCTGGCAATTCCACTGCTGGGATTATATTTTAAGAATCCTGAAACACCAATTTAAAAGAACCTGTGCACCCCAATGCCCATAGCAGCACAATTTACAATGGCCAAGTGCCAGAAGCAACCTAAGTGCCCATCAATAAATGAATGGATCAAAAAACTGATACATTTACACATTGCAATTCTATGCAGCAGAAAGAAAAAGAGAGCTCCTACCCTTTGCTACAGCATGGATGAAACTGGAGAGCATTATGCTAAGTGAAATAAGCCAGGTGGTAAGGGACAAATACCATATGATCTTATCTATAAGGGGAACCTAATCAACAAAACAAATAAGCAAGCAAAGTATAACCAGAGACATTGGAATTAAGAACAAAGTGGCAGTAACCAGAGGGGAGGGTAGAGGAAGATAATGGGGGAAAGAAGGGAAATGGTCATCAGAAACACGTATACAAGCCCTGTAGACAAAACTAAAGGGGGTTAGGATTCAGGGAGGGGGATGCCGGTGGGTTGGGTAGAGTAAAGTGGCAGCTGGGAAATGGAGACAATTGTACTTGAACAAGAATAAAAATGAAAGAGAATACATTAAATTTTTTTAAAAATTGCCTGCTTTTCTGATAGTATACCTTAGTAGGTTAGAAACTGCTAGTGGACAGGGATTCAATCTATCTGCATTATCAATCTCCCCAGCACAGGGCCTGGCACAGAATGGGTGCTCAGGCAGTGCTTTGTGAACTGTACCAAATTTTCTGAGCTCCTCCACTAAGTCCCTTTTCTTTTTCCCCCTGGCTTTCTCTGACTCTCATAAGTTGAAAGGCTGAAAAGTCACTTTATGGATCTAGATGAGTTGAAAACAGAACCTTGTTCAAATCATTAAAGTCCTTGGATCATTGTATGTACCCAAGTCAACTGCTTCTCAGGGTGCCTTGGATTTAATGCCACAAGGTGGATTGGCAAGATTATATCTCATAGCTTCTGAATTTGAATAACATAATTGAGATGATGCCATCTATGCAAGAGGCCCTCCCTGGCTGTCACTAACCACAATGAGCTGCACCATTTTCTGCTTGGGGTTTCAATTTATATGCCTTCTTCAGAGGAGCACTTCACTGCTTGTCCCTTTATTTATTATTTAGAGCTTCATAGATTTTTAGAAACATATCTTTTGCCTTAAAAGCTTGGGGGCAGAAGTCCAAAAAATGTACCATTAATTAAAGATATTTGAAATGATGGACAAAAACCATAATAAAGAAGAAAAACAAGAAATGAAACAAACAAACAAAAAAGCTGCCTCATTTGTTGTGCCTTTTTTCCCCCCACAAGTTCAAAACTCGTCTCAGCATTCTTTGGCATATATGCTTTTATTGAGCTCTTTTCTTTGCAGAGCCCACGAGGGGCTTTTGATATAGTTGACAAAAATGAATGCAGGCACAGGGAAAGGATCATTCAACAACTAGTGGCGGAGCTGTGGTGGTCTTCAATGACTTCCCTCCCAGCTACCTTACAGGAATGAACAAAAAATTTCTTTTCCCACTGGAAATGCTGAAAGCGACAGAGAAATGTGGCCCTCAGGTCTCAACTTCCATCAGGAATTTCCTCTTTTGAAGAGAGCTGCTTTGCCGAAGGTCATCCCCCTATCCCAGAGCTAGGACAGAGAGGTATGCCTCCAAAGTGTGGTAAATACTGGGATATAAAGGTTTTGTTATCTTACACCAACTCTGGAGACAACTCTGGAGAATAATTTCAGTTTCCAAATTCCCTTAGGCCTCTGTTGTTAGTGAGTCATGGCTCAATTCTCTGCCAAATCCTACTTCTTTTCCTTCCTTTTCATACCTAGTGATCTCAAGATGTACCTCCTGCATGCTCTACTATGACTCTGATTTCCAGGGACTCCAATTTGTGGCATCTTTCTTCAGGGTTCCCAGAGTAGATCTTGAAAGCTTTTGGGCTCCTCTGCTAGGTTGTGAGTTTCTCACAGGCAATGACTTTGAGATCTTATCCACATCTAGCCCATTGCCTGGCAGGAAATGTTTACTATGTCTGGCAAAGTAAAAAGTTCAGGAAATATTGGTATAATTCAATTTAATAGCCCCAATAATGAAATAAATGACTGTGGAAAGAGAGTTATCAGAAATGTAGTGACTCCAAAAAAGTAAACACTGCCAATATCTATCATCTATCTATCTATCATCTATCATCTATCCATCCATTCTATCATCTATCTATATCTATCTATCTATCTATCTATCTATCATCTATCTATCTATCTATCTATCATCTATCATCATCTATCATCTTTGTATCTATCCATCCATTTAGCTATCTATTCATCTATCAATCATCTATTTATCCATCTAATTATCTATTTATCCAATCATTCTCAGTTCAGAATCCTTAAAGATAAGTATTCATAGCTTCATTTTGCAAATGTAAAAATGAAAGCTCAGTGTGGGTAGGTACCTCTGCCCAAGTTCTCCTAGTTAGTAAATGGCAGGGACCAGATTTAAAATGCAGTGTGGCTGACACCAAAGCTTGTCCTCACAGAGAACAAAAGAGATAGCTTTACAAGAAAAATGTGTTGGGAGTTAATGTCCTTTACCTCTCAGTTGCCTCTTTTTATTTCTTGCAAAATTTTAAATGAGAATCTTGTCTTGGGCCCATTTAAAAATTAGAAGTGAGTTTTAGGACTTTTAAAAAATTATACTAAAGAATGGCATATGAGGAATTCCTTTTTTGTTTTTGTAATGCTAAACTCTTTTTTATTTTCAGTCAATCAATTTCTCAATTCTTATACATTTTTATTAAAATTTTATTATGAAATATAGTGTAAGGAAAGAATATAAAATATATGTAAAGTTTAATGCATTGTATAGTGAACAGCTATGTAATAACCACTGAAATCAAGAAATAAAACATTACTGTTTCCTTGGAGTTTCCCCATGTATTCCTAGCCAGTTGTAACCCTTGCCTCTCCCCAACTGGTAATCATAGCTTGGTTTTTACAGTAATACATTTTTTTTTACAGTGGTACACATGGGTTTGTATCTCTAAACAGTTTAGAGTAAGGGTTGACAAATCATGGCTTGTAGGCCCAATACAGCTGACTGTTTGTTTTGTAAATGAAGTTTTATTGGAGCACAGCTATGCCTGTTCATTTATGTATTTTCTATGGTTGCTTATAAGCTGAACAGCAGAGTTGAAGAGCTGCGGCAGAGACCAAGTATGGCCTATAAAACTTTAAATGTTTACATTATGGACTTATACACAAAAAGTTTGTTGGTCTGTAAACTAGATTATTGTTGTTTTTCTTTTTGAGGAGTATCACAAAATAAGCCTTTTTGGTAACTTGCTTCTCCCCTCAACATTATATTTGTAAGATTCATTCACAATGAATCTATTTACTTGTATGCATCAACTGCTAACATATATAAAGAACAATTATGAATTTCATATTCTTACTTAAATTTTTTATTACTTGTATTGTATTTTTAGTGTACTTATAAAAATACATCCAGTACAGAAAATACGGAAAAAGGAAAGTAGAAATAATAAATATAATTTGCCTGTAAATAAATTGTCCCTCTTTTTATCAGTTAAAAGCGTCAACTTTTTTTTTTTTTTCAGAAATCTTGGTTTTAGCACTTTAAATGGTAATGCTAGGTTTTCAGGAAATAAAACATAGAAAAAAATAAAAATAACCTACATTCTCCCAGACATAATAATTATTAATGTTCTGAAACCTGTATTTTTATGTTTTTTCTCTTTAGCTCTTTAACATATTAATGACAATGAAAGCATTACATGTCAAAACCCATGTAATATTGGCAAAGTAATATTCTGAGGAAAATTTTCTTCCTTAAATGATGTGGGAGAGAAACATTGATAGGTTGCCTCTTGTATGTGCCATGAGCGGGGACCAAAGCTGTAACCCAGGCATGTGCCCTGATCAGGAATTAATTCACGGCCTTTCAGTTTGTGGGATGACATCGAGCCTACTGAACTTCATGGGTCAGAGCCACTACATGAGTTTATATAAGAATTACGGCTGAGATTTTTCCTTGCTATTTGTAATGATATATAATTCACATATAATTTACATACAAATTTATACCATATTTATACCTGATATATAAATTATCTTGGAAAATGCCTGGATATCCTTTAAGAGCTTTCAGTTTACTATAGTCTTGTGGACCTTGAGTGGGAGTTTTAAAAGTTGGAGTGCTCTATGTAGGGTTCACCCCCTTTGCTCAACAGAGAGAACCTGGGAGTTGAAGGTTCCCCCCTGATTGCATGATGCTGTACTAGGGGTGAAGTTCATGTCAAGAGTGCATCTTCTGAGGATGTTGAGAAAGGGGGGCCCTAGTGCACTGTTAGTGGGAATGCAGATTGGTGTGGCCACTGTGGAAAATAGTATGGAGTTACCTCAGAAAAGTAAAAATGGAACTACCTTTTGACCCAGCAATTCCACTGCTAGGAACATATCCTAAGAATCCTGAAACACCAATTCAAAAGAACCTATGCCTATGATGTTCATAACAGTGTTGTTTACAATAGCTGAGTGCTGGAAACAGCCTAAGTGCCCATCATTAAATGAGTGGATCAAAAGACTGTGGTACATTTACACAATTGAATACTACAAAGCAGAAAGGAAGAAGGAATTCCTACCTTTTGAGACAGCATGGATGGAACTGGAGAGTATTATGCTAAGTGAAATAAGCCTGTCAGTGAAAGACAAATACCATATGATCTTACTTATAAAAAGAATCTCATGAACAAAATAAACTAATGAGAAAAATAGAACCATAGACATGGAAACATGGAACAGACTGCAGCTGCCAGAGGGGAGGGAGGGAAAATGGTGGAAAGAAGGAGAAGGAATTAGTCAAGAACATGTCTGAACAATGCATGGATATGGACAGTGATGTGGGGATTGACTGGGGAGCAGGGTAGGCTGGGCAGAGGAGGGAAAAGGGAGAAAATTGATTCAACTGTAATACAATAAACAATAATAAAAAAGTGTGCCTTGAAAAAATTTTAACTTTATTTTTCAATTGTATTTTACAACAAAAGAGAAAAAACAAACAAAATATAACCGGAGACATTGAAATTAAGAACAACCTAACAATAGCCAGAGGGGAGGAGAGAGGGGACAACAGGGAGAAGGGTTGCCGGGAGCTACTATAAAGGACCTATGGACAAAACCAAGGGAGAGGGTGGAAGCAAGGGAGGGAGGTGGGTCTGGCTGGGGTGGGGGACAGTGGTAGGGGGAAAATGCAGACAACTGTAATTGAATGACAATAAAATAATTTTAAAATATATTATTTTGTATTGCTTGAAGTGGCCCTTTATACCTGTTTCAATGTGGTATTTTCTCATTCTCCCAATGAGTAGGAGTCACTTGGTCAGTTTCTGGATATATTTCAGAAAGAAATGCTTTGTTCAGTGTATTAACTATATGTTTGGTACATCTATAGGAAGAGAGCTCAGGTTCCTCTTATTTCACCTCTTGGTTGACTTCTTGTTCTTCATATCTGAATGGTAGTTCTGTGGGGTATAGAAGTCTTTCTTTATGTTTCTTTCAGCACTTAAATATGTAATTCTATGGCCTTCCTGTCTTCATGGTCCTGATGAGAAATCAGCTGTTATTCTTTTTGAGGTTGCCTTGTATATGATGAGTCATTTATTTTTAGCTGAGTGAGACTTTTATGAGGCTGAGTGTTTTTTTTAATCAAGATTTCCTCTGTCTTTGGGTACTTTGATCATTAGGTGTCTAGTTGCTAATCTCTGATTTTATCCTGTTGGAGTTCTTTGAGCTTGTCTTAAGAAATTTGAGGAGATTTTGGATATTCTTCTTTTGATTATTCTTTCTATCTCATTCTCTCATTCTTCTCCTTCTGGGACTCCCCATATTCTGATGATATCCTACAGGCCTCTCAAACTGTTCATTTTTCTTTTTTGTAATTATATTTTATTGATTATGCTATGACTGAAGAGCCTCTCACATACCCTCAGCTGGGGACCTGGCCTTCAACACAATAAACACCTTTCAGTTTGCAGGCTGACACTCAATCCACTGAGCTACATGAGCCAGGGCCATTTTTCTTTATTATTTTTTCTTTCTCTTTCTCAAAATGGACACTCTCAATTAAACTGTGTTTAAATTTTCTGATTCTTCTCTTAGCCAAATCTTATATTGAGCCTCTCTATTGAATTTTTCATTTCATTTATTTTTTAACTCCATAATTTGTAGATATTCAGAATATTCTAGATAATTCTTCATCAAGATGAGAAACTTCCTCTATATTTATAGTTTACTGCAGTTGAGTGTTTTTTTTTATTTTATTTTTCAATTACAGTTTACATTTAATATTATTTTGTATTAGTTTCAAGTGTACAGCACAGCAGTTAGATAATCAAATACTCTACAAAGTGGTCCTTCTTATATTTCAGGTACCCACCTGGCACCATACATAGTTACTACAATATTATTGACTATATTCTCTGTACTATAAATCATATAACCAGGACTATTTTGTGACTAACAACATGTAGTTCATAATCCCTTTAATTTTTAAAAGATTTTATTTTTATTTTATGTTTTAGAGAGAGGGCAAGGGAGGGAGGAAAAGAGGGAGAGAAACATCAACGTGTCATTGGCTCTCAAACGCCCCCTACCTGAGACCCAGGCATGTGCGCTGACTGGGAATCTAACCAGCGACCCTTTACTTCACAGGCTGGTGCTCAATACACTGAGCAACACTAGCCAGGGCTCCCCTTAAAATTTTTATGAGAAGCTCAGTGTTTTTTTATCATGTAAAGTTTTTCCCTCTATCTATTAAGATCATCAGGGTTTTCCACTTGTATTCTCACAATATGGCATATTGATTGATTTTCATATTGAATTAAGCTTGCATTCTTAGGATAAATGCCAATAGAATTGATCTATAATCATATTTATATATTGCTCTATTCAGTTTGCTGGTATTTTATTAGGATTGTCACATCTATTTTTTTTTATTCTCACCCAAGGATATGTTTATTGATTTGAGAGAAAGAGGAAGGGGGAGAGAGAGAGGAGAGAGATGTGAGAGAGAAACACTGACCGGTTGCCTCTAGTATGTTCCCTGACTAGGGATTGAAACCCCAATCTTTTAGTGTATTGGACAATACCCCAAGCAATTGAGACACTCCATCAGGTCTATCACATATATTCTAATAAGGGACATTAGTCTGTTGTTTTCTTGTTATTTTTTTTGTTCTGGTTTTAGTATAAGGATAACAGTGACCTTTTAAAATAAGATAGAAATATTTATTTTATTTTTTAATTAAATTTATAGAGATAGCATGGTTAATAATAATATGTAGGTTTCAAGTACACAATTCTATGATACATCATCTGTAAATTACATTGTGTGTATATCACCCAAAGTTAAATCTTGCATTACCATATATTTGGCCTTCTTTACCCTTTACAATACCACCCTTTCCTTTCCCTTTGGTAACCACTACATTGTTGCCTGTGTTTATGAGTTTTTGTTTGTTTGTTTATCTTTTTATCCACTTGTTTCTTTCAGTTTTATATCATACATGTGAGTGAAATCACATGGTTCTTGATTTTTCCCATCTGGCTTAATTTTCTTAGCATGATATTCTTGAGATCTATCCATGTTGTTGCAAATGGAATTATTTCATCTTTTCTTATGGCTGAGTAGTATTCTATTGCATATATGTGCCACATTTCAATCATATACTGAAAGACACTACAGTGGTTTTCATGTCTTGGCCACCATGAATAATGCTATGGTGAACATAGGGATGCATATATCTTTCTGCATACATGTTTTCAATTGGGGAGGGGATAGATCAACCATATTAAGAATAGAGTTACCATATCAACCCAGAAGAAAGATTGCTGAGTGATATGGTATCTCTATTCTTAATTTTTTGAGGAACTGCCATACTGTTTTCTGTACTGGCTGTACCAGTTTACATTCCCACCAGCAATGAATGAGGGACCCTTTTTCTCCACCACCTCTCCAACACTTGTTATTATTTGCCTTGTTGATAATAGCCACTCTAATAAGTGTGAAGTAGTATGTCATTGTAATTTTGGTTTGTATTTCCCTAATAGCTAGTGAAATTGAGCATCTTTTCATATATCTGCTGCCTATTTGTTTTCTTGATAGAAGTGTCTCTTATTTTTGTAAATGTGTGTGATTGATTTGTATTATTTTTCCTAAACATTGGCAGACTTTATTGTGTGTGTTCCCACCTGGAATTACACCATTTTAAATATTTAAAAAAGTACACAGAAAAGAAGTGATTTTGAAACCTTCATATAATACATCCAGCACTTCCAGGACAGGCTGTTATTGTTGGGTAGGTTGAAGGGGAGAGGGCAAGGCCCTTACCAACCGCATGCCCACATATACCATGAATATGAGTGGAGGGGAGATAGATGCTCTGGGTGGTACCAGGAAGCCCATAGACCACAGGCAAAACAGTACTGTGGGGGAGGAGGCATGGTGGGCAGCCACAGCTTTGTTATAGAAACTGATGGTAGCAGTTGGTGCCACAGTTGAAAGGCAAATTGTTGTGAGCATCCTCAATGGGGAACTTGTAGTCATAGATGATCTCTTCACCACACAAGATGTGGCAGAGGGCATGGATGACTATACACTTCTGGCTCTCCAGGTGGGTGACTTGGGAAAAGCAGTTGTGTTCACATGAGTGCTTGATGAAGCAGGGGGAACTGCCATGCATTGTGGCATCCACCACATCAAAGTCATCCATGTATAAGATGTGGCACCCAATTCCCTTCTTATCATAGAACTTCTGCACTTTTCAGCATGGAGCAAATTTATATTATTTAAACACTAGTTAGAACACCATTGAAGCAATTTGGAACCAGGTATTCGTTTGTGAATGTACAGGGTCTGGCACAAATAATAACCATTTAATTACAAAATCTTTTATTACATAATCATAAGCATATAATTCTGTAACCTAACAATGTCACACTCAAGTATACCATATAATATTTTAGGTGAAATGTTAAAATTAAAACTATTTTAAAAACCTATGGTACATTTACAAGATGGTATGTTACTCAGCAGAAAGAAAGAAGGAGCTCTTACCCTGCATGGAAGTATATGGATCTGGAGAACATTATGTGAAGTGAAATAAACCAGGCAATGAAAGACAATACCCTATGATCTCACAAATAAGTGGAATCTAATCAACAAAACAAACAAGCAAGCAAAATATAACAAGAGAAATTGAAATAAAGATCAAATACTAATTCAAAAAACATGCACCCCAATGTTCACAGCAGCACAATTTACAATAGCCAAGTGCTGGAAACAATCTAAGTGCCCATCAGTGGATGAGTGGATAAAAAAAAAAATTTGGTACATTTACTATGGTACAGTGGAATACTATGCAGAAAAAAGAAAGAAGGATGCCCTACCCTTTGCGACAGGTTGGATAGATCTGGAAATCATTATGCTAAGTGAAATAAGCCAGGTGATGAAAGACAAATGCCATATGATTTCACCCTTAAGTGGAACCTAATCAACAAAACAAACAAGCAAGCAAAATATAAGCAGAGACATTGAAATTAAGAACAAACTGACAGTCACCAGAGGGGAGCGGGGAGAGGGATAATGGGGAAAAATAGGGGAAGGATCATCAAGGAACATGTATAAAGTACAGATGGACCAAACTAAAGTGGGTAGGATTGAGGGTGGGAGGCAGGGTTGGGGGGCTGGTGGGAGTGGTGGGGGGAAAATGAAGACAACTGTACATGGACAGCAATAAAAAGAAAAAAGCCCTATAAATTATTACACCCACATTATGACCCTACCAACCACACTCAAGTAGATTTTACTTGTGCTGGGCCCTGTATTTTGAATTACTTAATGAATATTTTTACTTTTTATATCAGCTTTTCTATATCTTCTGTATCTTTTTTTCTTTTTCTTTTTTGGGGGGGTATATATCAATTCACTTAATTTAACTGAACAATGATATGATTTAACATATAATTGTTCATAATATTTTATTTTTTTAAGGTTGGTAGTAAGGTCCCTTCTTGCATTTCTGATTTTCATAAGTAGGACTTCCTTTTTTTCCTTGATCAGTCTAGCTAAAGATTTGTCAATTTTGTTGATTGTTTTAAAGAGCCAACTTTTAACTTTGCTTATTTTCTCAATTATTTTTCTAATCTTATTTTTATTTATCTTTGCTATATAGTTATTATTACTTTCATCTTTATTGTTTTGTATTTGGTTTGTTCTTCTTTTACTAGTTTCTTTAGTGGGATTTTAGGTTATTGATTAACATAATTTTTCTTTTTTAATTGGACATCTCCAGCTAATTGTTCTTAATTAATGTCTTGATTTCATTGCTATCGACTTCAACTGGGCTACCCTACCATGGAACATTGTCCAGAGAGAAATCTCTAGCATGAAACTTTACAAACCACTTTTGACACATTAAATCACTCATAGTACCTTCTCCATACACTGCATAAATGTTTTTTTTATTAATTTCAGTTGCACTTCTGCCTTTCTTGAAATAATAAAGCATAGTATACTAAAAATGTTACCTATTTTCTTTCATCTTCACTATTAAAATGGCTACAGAAAATTTCACCAATTTTGATAAGTTTTTTAAGTGCATGCCAATATGACAGTAGTCACAATAAAATCTAACCAAGTTGTTTCTAATGCAGTTGAGGACAACTAATCACTACTAGAACCATCATACAGAAAAAAACAAAAGAAGCTTCTGGCCAACCAATATTTGGACGTACAGACATCATGCAATAGAAAAGACTGCATGTAGCACGTCATCTTTATCCAATCATTTATTGAAGGGCAGTTTGGACTTCCAGCCAAGATGGAGGCACACTGTGCATCCTCGCACAACCAAAAGAAGGACAACAATAAATTTAAAAACAAAAAACAACCATAACTGCTAGAAAATCAAGCTGTATGGAAGTCCAACAACCAAGGAGTTAAAAAAGAAACATGCATCCAGACCAGTAGGAGGGGCAGAGACAGGCAGTGGGGTGGAGTGAACTCACAACAAGGTGGCAAATAGAGGACCAGGGTGGGCGAGGTGGTGGCTGGTGGACTGGGTGAGGCAGAAGCTGGTGGAGCAGTTGATCACACATGTGCATGCAGATAAACCAGGATGAATAACTGGAGAGTGAGACAGACCACATAACCCAGGGTTCCAGTGTGGAGAATTAAAGCCTCAAAACCTCTGACTGAAAAATCTTACAGGGGTTGAGGCAGTGGGAGAAACTCCCAGCCTCACAGGAGAGTTTATTGGAGAGACTCACAGGGTCCTGGAATGTATACAAAACCACGCACATGGAATCAGCACCAGAAGGGACCAATTCACTTGTGGGTAGTGGAAGAAGTGACTGAAAGCCAGTTGAGAGCTGAGCAAGCCACATTGTTCCCTCTCTGACCCCTCTCCCACATACACACCACAATTCAGTGACCTGGGCTGCTTTGCTCTGGCAAATACCTAAGGCTCTGCCCCATACTATGTAACAGATGCCCCGAGAGAAAAAAAAATATGGCTGAAATGAAAGAACCAACCAAAGCTCCAAAAAAAAAAAATACAACCAAGTGAGGAAGAGATAGCCATCCTATCAGATGCAGAATTCAAAACACTGGTAATAAAGATGCTCACAGAAATAGTTGAGTATGGTCATAAAATAGAGAAAACAAGTGAAGACTGTGAAAAGTGAAATATAGGAAAATGCACAGGAAACCAACAGTGATAGAAAGGAAACAGGGACTCAAATCAACAGTTTGGAACAGAAGGGAGGAATAAACATTACACCAGAACAGAATGAAGAAACATACAACTCTACTTCAGGAAGGCAAACAACCCAATTAAATAATACAAAAGGACTTGAACAGACACTTCTCCAAGAAGAGCATACAAATGAAAACTACAGAGACATATGAAAAGATGCTCAACATCACTAGCCATCAGAGAGATACAAATTAAAACCACAATGAGATACCTCTTCACACTGGTCAGCATGGCCATCATCAACATATCAACAAACAACACGTGTTGTAGAGGTTGTGGAGTAAAGTGAACCCTAGTGCAGTGTTGGTGGGAATGTGGACTGGTGCAGCCATTGTGGAAAACAGTATAGAATTTCCTCAGAAAATTAAAAATGGAATTGTTTTTTGACCCAGCAATACCTCTACTGGTGTTATACCCTAAGAACCCTGAAGCACCAATTTAAAAGAACCTATGCAACCCAATGTTCATAGCAGTACAATTTACAATAGCCAAATGCTAGAAACAGCCTAAGTGCCCATCTGTAAATGAATGAATCAAAAAACTGTACATTTACACAATGGTATATAATGTAGCAGAAAGAAAGAAGGAGCTCATATCCTTCAGGACAGCATGAAAGGAACTGGAGAGCATTATGCTAAGTGAAATAAGCCAGGCAGTGAAAGACAAATACCATATGATCCCACCTGTAAGTGGAAACTAATCAACAAAACAAACAAGCAAGCAAAATACAACCAGAGATATTGAAATAAGAACAAACTGACATTTACCAGAGGGGAGGTGGTAGAGGGATAATAGGGGAAGGGCTATCAAGGAACACATATAAAGGAAACATGGGCAAAACCAAAGAGAAGTAGATTTGAGGATGGGAGATGGGGATGGTTGGGACAGGTGGCATGGTGGGGTGAAAATCGAGACAAGTTTACTTGAACAACATTAAAATAAATCAAATCGAATCAAATCATTTTATCATTGACAATAAAGAAAATAATTCAACAAAATGAGGAGAGGCTTAGGAATCTCCAGAACAACTTTAAACATTTCAAAATCTGAATCATAGGGGTGCTAGAAAGAGAACAGGAAGAGCAAGAAATTGAGAAGTTACTGGGAAAAATAATGCTAAATAGACTTCCAAGAAGTCCGGAAAGTTCAGAGAGTCCTGAAGAAGCTGGACCCAAGGAGGAACACACCAAGGCACATCATAATTAAGTTACCTAAGATTAAAGATAAGGACATAATCTTAAAAACAGCAAGAGGAAAGGAGACAGTTACCTACACAGGAGTTCCCATAAGACTAGCAACTGATTTCTCAAAAGAAACCTTGCTGGCAAGAAGAAGCTGGAAAGAAATATTTGAACTCATGAAAGGCAAGGACCTACATCTAAGATGACTCTATCCAGCAAAGCTATCATTTAGAATGGAAGGGCAGATAAAGTGCTTCTCAGATAAGGTCAAGTTAAAGGAGTTCATCATCACCAAGCCCTTATTATATGAAATGTTATAGGAACTTATTTAAGAAAAAGAAGATAATCAAAATGATGAACAGTAAAATGACAACAACTCACAACTATCGACAACCGAATCTAAAGGAACAAAAATAAAAATGAACTAAGCAAATACCTACAACAGGAACAGAATCACGGAAATGGAGATCACATGGAGGGTTATCAGTGGAGAGAGGAAGGAGGGAGGATGGGGGGAAAGGTACAGGGAATAAGAAGCATAAATGGTAGGTAGAAAATTGACGGGGGGGGTGGTTAAGAATAGTATTGGAAATGGAGAAGCCAAAGAACTTATGTGTATGACCCATGGACATGAACTAAGATGGGGGAATTCAGGTGGGAGGGGTGGTACAGGGCAGAGGGGAATAAAGGGGAGAAAAAATGGGACAACTGTAATAACATAATCAATAAAATACATTTTTTAAAAAAACAGAATTTAACACATACAATGGGCAAGCAAGTCACAAAATAAAGGGCTATTCTTTAATAACTTTTGTTTTATGAAAACAATAAAAAAGAAGGACACTTTGGTTGTTTTCATGTTTTCCATCCTTTTTTATCCTATTATCATACAAATAGGACTTTTGAACAGCCCATCAACAAAGTTTTATAATTATTATTGAATGCTAGTATCCTTCTGAAAACATAGACTTATGGAGCCCTGGCTAGTGTGGTCAGTGATTGAGTGCTGGCCTGTGAACCACAGATTTGCCAGTTCATTTCCCAGTCAGGGCACATGCCTGGGGTGAGAACCAGGTCCCCAGTCGGGGGCAGGAGAGGCAACCACACATTGATGTTTCTCTCTCTCTCCCTCCTCATCTCTAAAAAATAAATAAATAAAATCTTTTTAAAAACATAGAATTATGGAGTTATAAATAAAATTTATTTATACTCTTTTTATTTACCTATGTAGTTACCTTTACCAATAACCTTTATTTTTCCATGTGCATTTGAATTCCTGTCAAGTGTTCTTTTCTTTCTTGCCTGACTCTCTTTAGTAATTCTCATAAACACATATTTTTATAACAATTTTGAATGCTCTTATTTATCTTGGAATGTCTTTATTTCTCCTTTATTTTAAAGGATTTGTAACTAAAATTTTCAGCTAAGCACTGCTTTAGCTGCATTCTATATGTTTTTGTGTTTTGTTTTTATTTTATGAATCTCAAAGTATTTCCTGATTTTCTTTGTGATTTTATTTAACAGTGCATTGTTTAATTTCCACATGTCTGTGAATTTCCCAAACATCTTTTTTTGTTGTTTATTTCAAATTTAATTCCACTGTGTTCAGAAACATACTCTGTATGCTTTCAATCCTTTTTTGATGTTTTAATTTTTTTATTTTTTATTGTTGTTCATGTACAGTTGTCTCCATTTTCTCCCCACCATTCCTCCTTACCCCATTGTTCCCCACCTCCCACCCTCAATCCTACCCCCTTTGGCTTTGTCCATGTGTCCTTTATACATGTTCCTTGGCAACCCTTCCCCTATTTTCCCCTGTTATCCCTCTGCCCCACTCCTCTCTGGTAACTGTTGGTCTGTTCTTTATTTCAATTTCTCTTGTTATATTTTGTTTCCCTGTTTGTTTTGTTGATTAGTTTCCACTTATAGGTGAGCTTAAACTCAACCCTTTTAAACATATTGAGTGTTTCTTGTAGTGTGGGTCTCTAGAAAAAAATTCTCAGTTTTGTTTATCTTGGGATATCTTCACATGTTGAAGGATAATTTCAATGACATACAGACTTCTTGTTTGCTGGTGTTTTCCTTTTCCACTCAGAAAATTGAATACATCATAAAACTTTCTCTGGCTTCCCTGGTTTCTGAACAGAAATAAGCTATACATATTACTGAGGTTTCTTTGTATGTGAATAGGCATTTTTTCTCTTGATGCTTTAAGATTCTTTTTGTCTTTTTGTAGTTTGACTATTAAGTATCTAATTGTGAATCTCTTTGAGTTTATCCAACTTGGAGTTTGCTGAATGAACAGGTTAAAGTTTTTAATCAAATTTGGAGAGCTCTTTGGAAGTGATTTTTCCACATATTCTTTCTGCCTTTATCTTTCCTCTCTTTCTAAAATGTCTTTTTCTTGAAAAAATATTCATTGGATTGTTATGAGACTTTACTAAATTGTAGAGTTCTAAAAAAATAATTGACTTATACATTTCTGTCAGAGCTTTCAGTGGTTTCATAGAACAGTATATTATCAGAGTCTTCTCTTCACCAGTCCAGAGATCTTCTGTCTTTCTGTCTATATCATCTGTTTAATTTATTTTGTGTTGGTTTTTACAATGTTCATACAAAATACTAGTTTAAGGATCACTGAGTAATACAATGTTCCAAATGAAAAGTTTATTATTTAATTTTATGTGGATTATGTGTAAATAATTTTAGAAAAATTAAGCAATAGTTTAAAACTGGAGAATAGCTCTTTTCTAATTATGTTGTATTTCTTACAACAATTTGGGATCAAAGATGGGTCAGTTTTAATACTTTTATTTTAATGTACAAAACATGAAACAACACTAATAGAAAAGCAAGTAAAAAACCACTTCCTCCATTTTGTTACTTTAAAAAATCAAATTTCCATGTCTCCACACTCTTCTTGATCTGTATCCACAAACATTATTTTTATGTAGTTGTGGTCATAGAATAAATTTAATTTTGAATTCTTTCAATCATTGAAATTCATGAGGAATTTCCATGTTTGTTATACAGTCTTGTTAATTATAAAGTTAATGGACAACTAATATTTTATTCAAGACATGTATCATAATCTATTACATGAATTGCTGTAAATTGTTTTTAAATAGTACTAAAATGAGCAACTTCATGCATTTATATTTCTATCATTGGCTTACTTTCTTTGCCTAAATCAGTAGGACAACAGCTATTGAGTAAAAAAGTAAAAATATTTTTTTATTTTTGCCATTATTGCAGATGTCCCCCTTCCCCCCTCTTTCCCTTCTTTCACAGAGCCCCCTCCCCAGCCTTCACCATTTTATTCTCTATGTCTATGGGCTAGGTATATATGCATATGTGTTCTTTGGCTAATTTTGTCCAGTCCTCCTATATCCCTCCATTCTGTGATCTATCAGTCTGTTCCATGTGTCCATGCCTCTGGCTTTATTTTGTTCCTTAATTTATTTTTTAAAAGATTTTATTTATTTATTTTTAGAGAGGGAAGGGAGGGAGGGAGAGAGAGAGAAACATCAATGTGCGGTTGCTGGGGGTTATGGCCTGCAACCCAGGAATGTACCCTGGTTGGGAATCGAACCTGGGACACTTTGTTTCCCAGCCCGTGCTCAATCCACTGAGCTATGCCAGCCAGGGCTATTTGGTTTATTAGATTCCATACTTGAGTGAGATCATATGATACTCATCTTTCGCTGAATGGCTTATTCCATTTAGGATACTATTCTGCAGGTCCATCCATGCTGTCGCAAAGTGTAAACGTTCCTTCTTTTTCATGGAAACATAGGATTGCATTGTGTAAATGTACCACTGCTTTTGTATACACTCATCAATTGATGGGCACTTGGGCTGCTTCCAGACCTTGGCTACTGTAAGTAACGTCACTATGAACATAGTGGTGCATATATATTCCCTATTAGTCTTTCTGGATTCTTAGGATATATCCCCAGAAGTAGGGTTTCTGGGTCAAAAGGCAGTTCCATTTTTAATTTTTTATTATTCTTTTTTTTTTAAAGATTTTATTTATTTATTTTTAGAAAGGGAAGGGAGGGAGAAAGAGAGAGAGAGAAACATGAATGTGCAGTTGCTGGGGGTCATGGCCTGCAACCCAGGCATGTATGTGCCCTGACTGGGAATCGAACCTGCAACACTTTGGTTCGCAGCCCGCACTCAATCCACTGAGCTATGCCAGCCAGGGCAATTTTTTATTATTCTTTAAAAATTATTTTATTGTTGTTCAAGTACAATTGTTGGCATTTACCCCCTACCATTCCTCTGACCCCAGGAAAACCCACCTCCCTCCCTTGCTTGCACCCCCTCCTTGGTTTTGTTCAAGTGTCCTTTATAGTAGTTCCTGAAAACCCCTCCCCCCATTATCCCTTCCCACCTCCCATCTGGTTACTGTCAGATCGTTATTAATTTCAATATCTCTGGTTATGTTTTGGTTGCTTATTCATTTTCTTGATTAGGTTCCACTTAAGGGTGAGATGATATGGTATTTGTCTTTCACCACCTGGCTTATTTCACTTAGCATAATGCTCTCTAGTCCCATCCCTGCTATTGCAAAGGGTAGAAGATCCTTATTTATTTATGCTGCATAGTATTCCATTGTGTAAGTGTACCATAGTTTTTTGATCCATTCATTTATTGGTGGGCACTTAGGTTGCTTCCAGCACTTGGCTATTGTGAATTGTGCTGCCATAAATATTGGAGTGCATAGGTTCTTCTGAATTTGTGTTTTGGGGCTTCTTAGAGTATAATCCCAGCAGTGGAATTGCTGGGTCAAAAGGTAGTTCCATTTTTAGTTTTTTGAAGAAATTCCATACTGTTTTCCATAGTGGTTGCACCAGTCTGCATTCCCACCAACAGTGCACTAGGGGTCACTTTTCTCCACAACCGCAGCAACACTTACTGTATGTTGATTTGTTTATCATGGCCATTCTCACAGGTGTGAAGAGGTATCTTATTGTGGTTTTAATTTGCATCTCTCTGATGGCTAGCAATACTGAGCCTTTTTTCATGTGTCTCTGCACCCTCTGTATATCCTCCCTGGAGAAGTGTCTGTTCAAGTCCTTTGCCCACTTCTTAATTGGATTGTTTGTCTTCCTGGAGTGGAGTCATGTGAGTTCTTTATATATTTTGGATATCAAACCCTTGCCCAGGATATCAGTGATAAATATGTTTTCACCTACAGTTGGTTCTCTTTTCATTTTAATGCTGTTTTCTTTAGTCGTGCAGAAGCTTTTTAATTTGATGAGATCCCATTTCTTTATTTTTTCCTTTAGGTCCCTTGCTTTAGGGGATATTTCAGTGAAAGTATTGCTGCATGTAATATCTGAGATTTTCCTGCCTATGTTGTCCTGAAGGACTTTTATGATGTCATGACTTATATTTAAGTCTTTTTTCCATCTTGAATTTATTTTTGTGTATCGTGTAAGTTGTGATCGAGTTTCATTTTTTTGCATGTAGCTGTCCAGTTCTCCTAACACCATTTATTGAAGAGGCTATTTTTGCTCCATTTTATGCTGCTGCCCCCTTTGTCAAATATTAATTGACCATAGAGGCTTGGGTTTATTTCTGGGCTCTCTATTCTCTTCCATTGGTCTATGTGTCTATTCTTATGCCCATACCAGGCTGTTTTGATTACAGTGGCCTTGTAATACAGTTTGATGTCAGGTATTGTTATCCCTCCTACTTTGTTCTTTTTTTCTCAAAATTACTACAATGATTTGGGTCATTTATGGTTCCCTCTAAATTTTTGAAATGTTTTTTTTTTCTATCTACAAAATGTGTCATTGGTATTTTAATAAGGATTGCATTGAATCTATATATTGCTTTGGGTAATATGGACATTCTGATGATGTTATTTCTTCCAATCCATGGACATGATATATGCTTCCATTTATTTGTCTCTTCCTTATTTTCTTTATTTATTGTTGTGTAGTTTTGTGAGTACAGGTCTTGGCTGGAAGTCCTCATATTTAATGTTTTAAATAATAAATATCAAAATGTCCATCAGTAATAACTTATTAAAAACTTAAGTCAGAAGGGAGTTTCATCAAAGATGGAGGCATAGGTAGATACACTTTGCTTCATCACATAACAAAAAGGATAACAACTAATTAAAAAAAAAAAACAAAACAAAAAGCAACCAGAACTGCCAGAAAATCAATCTGCATGGAATTCTGACAACCAAGGAGTTATAGAAACATTCGTCCAGACTGGTAAGAGGGGTGGAAATAGTCAGCCTCACAGAGATGATGTGCGGCAAGGTGGCAGACTACACAAGCAAGGCAGGGGCTGGGGGACTGAGAGATCCCACATTCCCATGCAGATAAGCTGGGGGGGAACAACTGAGGAGAGAGACATACTGTGCAACCCAGGGCCTCAGTGCAGGAAATTAAAGACACAAAGCCTCTGGCAGTAAAATTCTCTGGCGGTTGCTAAGTTTGGAGAAACTTCCAGTCTCACAGGAGAGTCCATTGGAGAGGCCCACAGGGTCCTAGAATATATGCTAATCCACCCACCTGGGAATCAGCACCCTCACTTGTGGGAAGCAAGGGAAGTTGTGGAAAGTGGGGCCAGAGATGAGCAAGCGACTTTGTTTCTTCCCTGACCCCTCCCCCACAGACAGCACCACAATGCAGCAAAGGTTGTCCCACACTGGCAAATGCCTAAGGCTCCACTCCATACAACATAAGAGGTGTACTGAGACAAAAAAAATATGGCCCAAATGAAAAATCAGATCAAAACTCCAGTAATGTTCTCTTCTCCAGAAAAAGAACTAAACAATGAGGAGATAAACAATCTATTAGATGCAGAGTTCAAAACACAGGTAATCAGGATGCTCACAGAAATTATTGAGTTTGGTCACAAAGTGAAGGAAGAAATGAAGGCTACACAAAGTGAAATAAAGGAAAATATACGGAACCAAGAGTGATGCAAAGTAAACTGGGACTCAAATCAGTGATTTGGAACAAATGGAAGATATAAACATCCAACCAGAACAGAATGAAGAAACAAGAATTCAAAAAAAATGAGGAGAGCCTGAGGAACTTCTGGGAAAAATTTAAGTGCTCCAATATCCATATCACAGGGGTGCAAGAAACAGAAAAGGAAGAGGAAGAAATTGAAGACTTTTTTATTGTTGTTCAAGTATAGTTTTATGCCCTTTCCCCCCACCCTCCCCACCACCCTTATTTGAAAAAATAATAAAGGAAAACTCCCCCAATCTTGCAAAGGAAATTGATTTCTGGGAAGTCTAGGAAGTTCAGAAAGTCTCAAAGAAATTGGATCCAAGAAGAAACACACGAAGGCACATCATAATTAAGTTACCTAAGATTAAAGATAAGGACACAATCTTAAAAAACAGCAAAAGGAAAGGAGACAGTTACCTACAAAGGAGTTCCCATAAGACTAGCAGCTGATTTCTCAAAAAAGACCTTACAGGCAAGAAGGGGCTGGAAAGAAGTATTCAAAGTCATAAAAGGCAAGGACCTACATCCAAGATTACTCTATCTGGCAAAGCTGTCATTTAGAGTGGAGGGGAAGATAAAGGGCTTCCCAGATAAGGTCAAGTTAAAGGGGTTCATCATCACCAAGCCCTTATTAAATGAAATGTTAAAGGGACTTCTCTATGAAATAGAAGTAGATCAAAATTATGAACTGTAAAATGACAAGAAACTCACAACTGTCAACAACTGAACCAGAAAAACAAAAACTAAGCAAGCAACTAGAACAGGAAGAGAATCATAGACATAGAGATCACATGGAGTTTATCAGTGGTGAAGGGGGGATCATGGGCTGAAAATACACAGGGAATAAGGAACATAATTGGTGGGCATAAAATAGACAGGGGAAGGTTAAGAATAGTATAGGAAATGGAGAAGCCAAAGAACTTATATGTACAACCCATTGACATGAATTAAGAGGAGGGAGAATGCTGGAGTATGGGGCTTGCAGGATGGAAGAGAATAAAGGGAGGAAAAAAATGGGACAACTGTAATAGGATAATCAATTAAATGTACTTTAAAAAAGAAAATAAAAGCTTAGTCAAATTATTTTATTTTCTGATTTACAAGCCCAGGAGTCTTCTTTCCAAGACCCTGGTAGTGTAGCTTCTTTTGATTATTGGAGTCATAGATATATCATTCATTCATTCATTCAACACATGCTTAAAGGAAGTCTATAATGTGCCTGTTATTGTCCTAAGCAGGAATATGAATAGAGCTGAATACCATTGCTTATCTGAAAAGAAATTCCAGTCCAGTGGGGTATATAACAATAGAACAAATAGCTCCACAGATAAATACATAATTAAAAAATACATAAGTGTTTCAAAGAAAACAAATACAGCATTTGTAGAGAATCTAGTGATGGTGGTAGAGGTGATGTTGGTTGTGAAAATCTGGGAGCAGAGGATAAAACACTGACATCCACCCGTAATCTTCATGCAGGCTCCCTAACTTTTTCTCTTTCTCTTCGACAAAGGTCTTTAGGTTCCCCAGCTTATCTGTCCATATTTTTCATTGGTTGGTACCCAATAGGGCCTATTTACTCCACCTGAGTTTTCTGCAGAGGTGCACTGTCCACTCTCTGTTCTTCTTAAGTCTCACAATCAAAGTGAACCCTACCTAGCCTCAAATTCTCACAACTCGAGCACATCTAACATGCATGCATACTGATCCACTCTGAATTTCTGATCATTCTGCCCATTCCTTTGTCATATCATTCCCATAGGCCTATGGCAGGTGTCTTGGTTGGACTAACTTCATTTCTGCCTCTTCTTCCTGAGAAAGGTTCAGCTAATCAAGAATTCATGCCAACAAGGTCCCAGGGAAGCTCATTCTAGTCTGAATTTTATCTTACAAACACATTTTAGGAGAAACTTCATCTTACATTTTTTTGAGTTTTTTCTTCTTTCAAAATTCTACTTTGCCTTGTGCACTTCACTTCCTAACGATGATTATACTAATTCAAAATTGTCTGTTTACTTATATAATGTCCCTCCTATACTGGGAGTTTCTTGCAGATAAGGATAAGATTTGATTTATGTTTGTTTACCAAGTACCTAGCACAAAGCCTGGTAAATGATATATGGATAATGTTAAATTCCAGCTACCACCATTACTGATCCTATTACTTTCTCTGGTTTAAAAATGTTCATTCCAATTTGACTCAGTAATATAATTTTAGTGAAATGTTAAAAAATTAATGAGAAATGCAAACTAATTTATGGACAATACTTTCAATTGCAGTGTTTTTATTTTTTATTTTTAATAAATTTATCGGGGTGACATAGATAAAAATTATTTACATTTTAAGTGTACAGTTCTGTATAGTGCATCCTCTGCATATTGCATTGTATACCCACCTATAATTTCAGGGATCATTTCTATATTCACTGTAGTGTTTTGATGCCATTAAAATGATTTTGAAGAAAATCAACATAGAAGGATGCTTAAGGTATATTCAGTGAAAAAGCTGTTGTAAAGTCTTTACAGAAAATTGAAAGCTTTCCCTGGCTGGTGTGGTTCAGTGGATTGGGTGCCAGCCTGCAAACCAAAGGGTCACCAGTACAATTCCCAGTCAGGGCACATGCCTGGGTTGTGGGCCCGGTGCCCACTGGTGGGTGCATGAGAGGCAACTGCACATTGATGTTTCTCTCCTTCTCTTTCTTCTCTCTTCCCCTCTCTCTAAAAATAAATAAATAAAATCTTAAAAAAATAAAAGCTCTATGACCTCAAGTACTTTGTTCTTATATGATTGTACATGTATCTGTATCTGTATCTATCTGTATCTGCATCTGTATATGTATCTATCTCTATCTATCTATATATCTATCTATACACATACATATATATGTATAATATTCACAGAACAAAAGGAAATTCACCAGCACTTTAACATTGGTATATCAGCAATCATGGCTTTATTTTCTTATGCATCATGTCATGTAATTTTCAAATTATTTACCATAAATATATATTTTGAGAAAAGGATAAGTATATACATCTCAGAACTCATGGTATAACACTACAGAGAGTCTAACAAATCAGAGTAAAGCAAATGGCCACTTTTCTTGTTTTGGGCCTCACACACCTAGTGATATATAGCCTATGATACCATTGACTTAACTGAAGGCCATCTGGTGCTCATTAACACTAACTCAACTTTCCTGATAATAATTTTCTGAATCCCCTAAGCAATTAGTATGCTTTCTCATCTTTTGCTTGTGTAGAAAAAAAAAATGCCTTTCTTCTTTTTCTGAGGTATTAACTCTCCCTGAATTCTTTTTTTGTTTGTTTGTTTTTCTATTCCCTAGGGAAAAGAAAAGTTGTGAAGGCACTCTTTTTTTTCTGATACAGTCTGCCTATTAGCAGACAACTAACACTTCAAATTGTCATGTTTTGAGCTGAGCTCTTGTACAGAAAAGTAAAACATACATAAATTATTTAATACAAATGAATAAAGAGAATGAGGAATGTAGCAACAAAAAAAGATATGGATTGAGAAAACAGTGTGCTGAATATATCTATTATATGTCAGAAACTGATGCATACTCTTTATATAGATGCTTCATCACCGAATGGTCACACCAACCATTTGGGTAAAGCACCATTTTCTTTGACTTACAGATGAGGAATTTAATGCCTAGAGAAAAGAACAGGTCTTAGTGTTGGTCAACAGGATATTATTTGGTAGAGAAAAACTCTAATATAACATCCTTCCTCGCTTCTCAAAAGAAAGAATTGATGAACTGTTTTAATTAACTAAAACAGAGCAATTGGAAATTAGCTTAAATTTCAGCAGGAAAAATAAAGTTAAACTTAAAAAGAACTTGAGAATGAGAATTCTTGGATACTGGAACCATCTGCCAAAAGAATCTTGTACTACCTCTTCCTGCAAAAAGTGAACAAACTATCAAGAGTCCCCATCTTCTCAAATTCACTTTTCCTACAATGAATATTTGCTTTCAGCAAGCACAGGGACTTAATGTTAGGCTGACGAAACTGACAAGGCTACCTTGGGCTGGGCTTAGAAGGAAGGCAGTGAGAGACCTTCATTTCTTTCATAGATAAGATTAAGTCATGTAAGATGGAATCTGGAACAACAGACAAAGAAGACATCATCTATACTAATTGTCTATTTAGGGCCACAGTAAGACATTTAAAGGCACTCAGCACTGATAAAAATTCAAGAGTCACTCTTCCCATATGTAGGGGGTATCAAACTCATTTTCAACAGGGGCCACATCAGCTTTGTGGTTGCCTTGAAAGGGCTGAATGTAATTTCAACTCCTTAACAGTTAAGGAGTAGTTACATTTATACAGCCCTAAAATTAATTCAGCCCTTTGAAGTCAACCACGAGGCTGATGTGGCCCCTGTTGAAAATGAGCTTGACACCCTTGCCATATGTATTTCAAAACAAAAACCATACTGAAGCATAAAAATAAAGGAATGAAAGTCCACAATTTTCTTAATAATGACTACTTTGAAGATTTATATTTTGTTTTGTTATTTAATACCAACTCTGAGAATATTCTGAAAAAGTTTTTTTCTTGTAGTATCTATTTGCTAGTGCCCTAGCATGAATTTGGCGTGCCTATTTGATGACCCTGTTTAAATTTCACACTCCTCAGAAATGAAAAAATCTGCCTTCTCAAACTCTGGGCCACCAGCCCTATACATAACCATCTGTGCCAAAATTTCTCAGCCTGTACTCACCTAACTCCAAAGAGGATAGTTTCATGATAGATGAGAAATTCCTTGGTTTAGGCCTTTGATGGAGTTACTTTGTATGCCCCCAATATATTTTGGATGGATTTGCTGAAATTCTTGTATTTATTTTTTAAAGATTTTATTTATTTTTAGCGAGAGGGGGAGGGAAGGAGAAAGAGAGGGAGAGAAATACTAATGTGTGGTTGCCTCTCATGCACCTCCTACTGGGGACCTGGCCCACAACCCAGGCATGTGCCCTGATTGGAATTGAACTGGTGATCCTTTGGTTTGCAGGCTGGTGCTCAATCCACTGAGCTACATCAGCCAGGACTGAAACTCTTATACTTTAATTTATGAGAGGTAAGAAAGATATTTTCTAAGCAAAGAAACAGGTGCAGAAAAGAGGAGCATTTCAACTAAGACAATCTGTTAAAGGCTTCATTCAAATTCTAGACTTGTCTCTCCACCTTATTTAGCTTGGGCATGAAAAATACAAAAAATATTAAGGGTTTAGTTAGCTGTTTATTTTATTTATTTTTATTTTAATTTATTTTATTTTAAAGTTTTTATTGTTTATGGTGTTACAGTTGTTCCTGCTTTCTCTCCCTTTCCCTACCTCTACCAAGCCCCACCTTCTCCCCTCCTCAAGTTGATGATCCTCACATAATTTCCCATGTCCATGGGTGGTGCATAAATGCTCTTTGGTTAATCCCTTCACTATCTTTCATCTTGTCCCCACCCTCTCCTTTCCAGCTATATATATATTTTGTCCTAAAATATATATTTGGAATCTGAGCTATCATTGGCAAATGTCTTCCCATACAGTTGGTTCTCTTTTTATTTTAATACTGTTTTCTTTAGCTGTGCAGAAACTTTTTATTTTGATGAGATCTCATTTGTTTATTCTTTCCTTTATGCCCCTTGCTAAAGGGGACATATCAGTGAAAATATTGCCGCATGGAATATCTGAGACTTTCTTGCCTATGTTCTCCTCTAGTACTTTTATGTTGTCATGACTTATATTTAAGTCTTTTATCCACCCTGAATTTATTTTTGTGTATGGTGTAACTTGGTGATTGAGTTTCATTTTTTGCACATAGCTATTCAGCTCTCTCAATACCATTTGTTTAAAAGACTATTTTTTTCTGCATTTTATGCTTCTGTCCACTTTGTCAAATATTAGTTGACCATAGACACTTAGGTTTTGTTTCTGTGCTCTCTATTCTTTTCTATTGGTCTATGTCTCTCTTCTTATGCCAGTACCAGGTTGTTTTGATTACAGTGATTACAGTGGCCTTGTAATACAGTTTGATGTCAGGTATTGTGATCCCTCCTACTTTGTTCTTCTTTCTCAAAGTTGGTGTGGCTATTTGGGGTTATTTTTGGTTCCACATAAATGTTTGAAACATTTGTTCTATATCTCTGAAATTTGCCGTTGGTACTTTAATACAGATTACATTGAATCTATGAATTGCTTTGGGGAGTATGGACATTTTGATGATTTTAATTCTTCCAATCCATGAACATGGTACATGCTTCCATTTGTTTGTGTCTTTCTTAATTTGTTTCTTCAGTGTTGTGTAGTTTTTTTTTTTTTAGTACAAGTGATTTACCTCCTTTGTTAGGTTTATTCCTAGGTACTTTATATTTCTTGTTGCTATAGCAAATGGGATTTTTCCCCTGATTTCTGTTTCTGATATGTCATTGTTGGTGTACAAGAATGCCTTTGATTTCTGAATATTGACTTTGTATACCACTGGTTTGCCAGATTCACTTATTAGGTCGAGCAGTTTTTTGGTGGAGTCTATAGGATTTTCTATGTACACTATCATGTCATCTGCAAACAATGACAATTTTGCTTCTTCCTTTCTGATTTGGATGCCTTTTCTTTTTCTTGTCTAATCACTGTGGCTAGGATTTCCAATACTATGTTGAATGGAAGTGGTGAAAGCAGATATCCTTGTCTTGTGCCTGATCTTAGTAGGAACACTTTTAGCTTTTGCACTTTGAGTGTGATGTTGTTTGTAGGTCTCTCATATGTCCTTTATTATGTTGAGAAATGCTCCCTCTATTCTCACATTGCTGAGTGTTTTTATCATAAATGGGTGCTCTACCTTATCAAATGATTTTTTGTCATCTGTTCATATCATCATTTTATTTTTGTGTTTCCTTTTATTTATGTGAGGAATTATGCTTATTGATTTGCAAATATTGTACCATCCTTGCATCTCATGAACGAAACCCAGTTGATCATGGTGTATGATCTTTTCAATGTATTGCTGGATCTGGTTTGCCAATATTTTGTTGAGGATTTTTGCTACTGTGTTCATCAGCAATATTGGCCTGTAGTTTTCTTTCTTTGTCATGTCTTTACCTGGTTTTGGAATTGGGATAATACTGGCCTCATAAAAAGAGTTTGAGAGTCATCCCTCTTCTTCATTTTTTTGGAATAGTTTGAGAAGAATAAGAGTTAGCTCTTCCCTAAATGTTTGGTATAACTTGCCTGTGAATCCAATCAGTCCAGGGTGCTTGTGTGATGGGAATTTTTTATTACTGCTTCATGTATTTATTTTTTAAATATATTTTATTGATTATGCTATTACAGTTGTCCCATTTTTTACCCCCCTCTGTCCTGGACACCCCCTTCCACTCGCATCGCCCACCACTTAGTTCATGTCCATGGGTTGTACTTACAAGTTCTTTGGCTTCTACATCTCCTATACTATTCTTAACCTCCCCCTGTCTATTTTGTACCTACCACTTATGCTACTTATTCCCTGTACCTTTTCCCCATTCTCATGCCCTCCCCAATGATAACTCTTCATGTGATCTCCATTTGTAGTTCTACTTGTTTGCTTAGTTTTTTTTTTTTTGGTTCAGTTGTTGATAGTTGTTGAGTTTGTTGTCATTTTACTGTTCATAGTATTGATCATTTTCATATATAAATACATTTAACATTTCATATAATAAGAGCTTGGTGATAATGAACTCTAACTTGACCTTATCTGGGAAACACTTTATCTGCCCTTCAATTCTGAGTGATAACTTTGCTGGATAGAGTAATCTTGGGTGTAGGCCCTTGCCTTTCATGACTTTTTTCAAATTTTATTTTAATTGTTCTTGCAGTACAATTTTCTAGCTTTTACTCCCATCCCAGCTCACCCACCAGTCCTCCCTCCTCCCTCCCATTTCCACCTGCCCCTAGTTTTTTTTATCCATGAGTCCTCTATACTTGTTCCGGTAAACCCTTCCCCTTTTCCCCTGAAATTCCCTCTCCTCTTCCCTCTGAACACTGTCAGCCTGTTCTATATTTCAGTTTCCTTGGTTATATTTTGCTTGTTTCTTTCTTTTGTTGTTTAGATTCCTGTTAAAGGTGAGATCATATAGTATTTGTATTTCACCACCTGGCTTATTTCACTTAGCATAATGCCTTCCAGTTGCATCCATATTGCTGCAAAGGGGAGGAGCTCCTTCTTTCTTTCTGCTGCATAGAATTCCATTGTGTAAATGTACCATAGTTTTTTGATCCATTCATTTACTGATGGGCACCTAGGTTGCTTCCAGCACTTGGCTATTGTAAATTGTGCTGCTATGAACACTGGGGTGCATAGGTTCTTTTGGATTGGTGTTTCAGGGTTCTTAGGATATAATCCTAGCAGTGGAATTGCTGGGTCAAAAGGCAGATCCATGTTTAGTTTTCTGAGAAAATTCCCTACTGTTTTCCATAGTTGTTGTAACAGTCTGCAATCCCACCAACAGTGCACTAGGGTCCCCTTTTCTCCACAACCTCCCCAACACTTGTTTTTTGCTTTGTTTATGATGGTGATTCTGACTGGTGTAAAGTGGTATCTCATTGTGGTTTTAATTAACATCTCTCTGATAGCTAGCAATATTGAGCATCTTTTCATGTGTCTCTGAATCCTCCGTATGTCCTTCTTGGAGAAGTGTCTGTTCAAGTCCTTTGCCCATTTTTTAATTGGGTTGCTTGTCTTCTTAGAGTGGAGTCATGTAAGTTCTTTATATATTTTGGAGATTAAACACTTGTCCCTTGCTCTGGGGGACATATCAGTAAAAATGTTGCTTCATGAAATATCTGAGATTTTCCTGTGTATGTTCTCCTCTAGGACTTTAATAGTGGCATGGCTTATATTTAAGTCTTTTATCCACTTTGAATTTATTTTTGTGTATGGTGTAAGTTGGTGCTCGAGCTTCATTTTTTTGCACATAGCTGTCCAGTTCTCCCAACACCATTTGTTGAAGAGACTGTTTTTACTCCAATTTTTGTTGCTGCCCCCTTTGTCAAATATTAATTGACCATAGAGACTTGGGTTTATTTCTGGGCTCTCTGTTCTGTTCCATTGGTCCATGTGCCTGTTTTTATGCCAGTACCAGGCTGTTTTGATTACAGTGGCCTTGTAATACAGTTTGGTATCAGGTGTTGTGATTTCTCCTACTTTGCTTTTCTTTCTCAAAATTGCTGGAGCTATTCGGGGTAGTTTATGGTTCCATATGAATTTTTTAAGTGTTTGTTCTATGTCTGTGAAATATGCCATTAGTACTTTAATAGGTATTGCATTGAATCTGCAAATTGCTTTGGGTAGTACGTACATTCTGATGATGTTAATTCTTCTACTCCATGAACACGGTATATGTTTCCATTTGTTTGTGTCTTCCTTAATTTCTTTCTTCAGTGTTGTGTAGTTTTCTGCATACAGGTCTTTTACCTCTTTGGTTAAATTTATTCCTAGATATTTTATTTTTCTTTTTGCTATATGAAATGGGATTTTTTTTCTTCATTTCTGCTTCTGCAGTTTCATTGTTGGTATACAAAAATGCCTTTGATTTTTGGATATTGACTTTGTATTCCGCTGTTTTGACAAATTTGTTTATTAAGTCAAGCAGATTTTTGGCTGAGGCTACAGGATTTTCTATGTACACTATCATGTCACCTGTAAACAGTGAGAGTTTTGTTTCCTCCTTGCTGATTTGGATGTCTTTTATTTCTTTTTCTTGTCTGATTGCTGTGGCTAAATCTTCCAGTACTATATTGAATAGAAGTGGTGAAAGTGGACACCCTTGTCTTGTTCCTGCTGTTAGTGGAAAAGATTTTAATATTTGCCCATTGAGTATGATGTTGGCTGTAGGTCTCTCATATATGGTCTTTATTATGTTGAGGAATGCCCCCTCTATTCCTACTTTGCTGAGTGTTTTTATCATAAATGGGCGCTGTGCCTTATCAAATGCTTTTTCTGCATCTATTGATATGATCATGTGATTTTTGTCTTTGCTTTTGTTTATGTGATGTATTACATTTACTGACTTGTGAATATTGAACCATCCTTGCATCCCTGGAATGAACCCCACTTGGTCATGGTGTATGATCTTTTTAATGTATTGTTGGATGCAGTTTGCCAGTATTTCATTGAGGATTTTAGCGTCAATGTTCATCAGCAATATTGGCCTGAAGTTTTCTTTCTTTGTTGTGTCTTTATCTGGTTTTGGGATTAGGATGATGTTGGCCTCATAAAAAGAGTTTGGGAGTCTCCCATCTTTTTGGGTTTTTTGGAATAATCTGTGAAGAACAGGGGCTAGCTCTTCCTTAAATGCTTTGTAGAATTTTCCTTTGAAACCATCTGTTCTAGGGCTTTTGTGTGTCAGGAGTTTTTTGATTACTGCTTCAATTTTTTTTGCTGTTATTGGTCTCTTCAGGCTTTCTGCTTCTTCTTCATTGAGTTTTGGAAGATTATATTCTTCTAGAAATTTCTCCATTTCACCTAGGTTTTCAAATTTCTGGGTATACAGTTCTTCATAGTAATTTCTTACAATGCTTTGCATTTCTGTGGTGTCATTGTAATCTCTCCTCTTTCATTTCTGATTGTGTTTATTTCTATCCTTTCTCTTTTTTTCTTGATGAGCCTGCTTAAGGGCTTGTTGATTTTGTTTATCTTTTCAAAGAACCAGCTCCTGAATTCATTGATCCTTAGAATTGTGCTTTTAATCTCTATGTCATTTAATTCTGCTCTGATCTTGGCTATTTCCTTCCTTCTGCTTGCTCTGGGCTGTCTTTGTTGTTGTTCCTCGAGTTTTGTAGACATAGGGTTAGGTTGGTTGTTTGAAATATTTCTATCTTTTTTAGGTAGGTGTGTATCACTATGAACTTCCCTCTCAGGACTGCCTTTGCTGTGTCCCATAAGTTTTGGGTTCTTGTGAGTTCATTTTCATTTGTTTCCAGAAACTTTTTTATTTCTTCCCTAATTTCATTCTTCACCCTTTAATTGTTTAATAGCATGCTATTTAATCTCCATGATTTTGAGTGTTTTGGGTTTTTCCCATGGGGTTGTTTTCTAGTTTTATTCCCTGGTGATCCAAGAAGATGCTTGGTATGATTTCAATTTTCCTGATTTTGTTGAGGTTTTTTTTTTTTTTTTTTTTTTTTTTTTTTTTTTTTTTTTTTTTTTTTTGCATCCTATCATGTGGCCTATCTTTGAACATGTTCCATGTGCATTTGAAAATAATGTGTATTTACTTCTTTGGAATGGAGGGCTCTATATATGTCAGTTAAGTTCATTTTATCTAGGGCATTGTTCAATGCCACTAGATATCAAATATCAATGTCTTTATTGATATTTTGTTTGGAAGATCTGTCCATTTTTGACAATGGGGTGTTAAAATCCTCCACTATAATTGTATTGTTGTCCATATCTTTCTTGAAGTCCTCTAAGATTTTCTTTATGTATTTAGGTGCTTCTGTGTTGGGTACATGTATATTTACAATGTTTATGTCTTCTTGGTGGATTCTTCCATTGAGTATTATGAAGTGACCTTTTGGGTCTCTCTTTATGGCCCTTGGTTTGAAGTCTATTTTGTCTGATATGAGTATTGCTACCGAGGCTTTTTTTTTCTGTCCATTTGCTTAGAATATTTTTTTCCAGTCCTTTGCCTTAAGTCTGTGTAGGTCTTTTGTTTTGAGGTGGGTCTCTTGTTGGCAGCATATGTATGGGTCTTGCTTTCATATCCATTTAGCTATTCTATGTCTTTTGATTGGAGCATTTAATCCATTTATGTTTAAGGTTATTACTGATAGGTACTTATTCATTGCCATTTTTGTACTTGTGTTTCTCCCTCTCCCTCTCCCCCCCCCTCTCCGGTTCCTTCCTTTCCTTAAAGCAGTCCCTTTAGCATCTCTTGCAGAGCTGGTTTGATGGAGGTGTATTCTTTTAGACTTCTTTTGTCTGAGAAGCTTCTTATTTCTTTCATGACTTTGAATACTTCTTTCTAGCTTCTTCTTGCCTGTAAGGATTCTTTTGAGAAATCAGCTGACAGTCTGATGGGAACTCTTTTGTAAGTAATAGTCTCCTCTCCTCTTGCTGATTTTAAGATTCTCTCCTTATCTTTCATCTTGGGTAAAGAAATTATAATGTTCCTTGCTGTGTGCTTCCTTGGTCTCTACTTTTTTGGGACTCTCTGAGCTTCCTGGACTTCCTGCAAGTCTCTTTCCTTTGCCAGATTGGGGAAGTTCTCCTTCATTAGTTTTTCAAATAAGTTTTCCATTTCTTATTCTTCTTCTCCTTCTGGCACCCTTATCATTTGGATGTTGGAATGCTTAAAGTTGTCCCAGAGGTTCCTCAGGCTCTCCTCATTTTTTTTTTTTTAATTCTTGTTTCTTCATTCCCTTCTGGTTGAATGTTTATTTCTTCCTTATGGTCCATACTGTTGATTTGAGTCCTGGTTTCCTTCCTGTCACTGTTGTTTCACTGTACATTTTCCTTTATTTCACTTTTCATGGTGTTCACTCTTTCCTCTATTTTGTGACCATACTCAACTATTTCTGTGAGCATCCTTATTACCAGTGCTTTGAATTGTGCATGTGATAGGCTAGCTATCTCTCCATTGCTTAGTTGCATTTTTTCTGGAGCTTTGATCTGTTCTTTCATTTGGGCCATTTTTTTTTTTTGTTTGACACATCTGTTATGTAGTAAGGAGCAGAGCCTTTGTTGCTTGTCAGGGCTGTGAAACCCAGGTCACTGTTTTGTGATGCTGTCTTTGGGGGATGGGTCTTAGAGGGAACAATGCCACTTGCTCAGCTCTTGGCTGATTTTCAGTCACTTCCTCTGCTACCCACAACCATATTGGACCCATCTAATGCTGATTACAGGGTGAGTGGTTTTGTGTGTGTTCTAAGACCTGGTGAGTGTCTCCAATGAACTCTCCTGTGAGGCTGGGATTTTCTCCCACTGCCACAACACCCACAGGTTTTCTCAGTCAGAGGTTTTGAGGATATAGTTCACTGCTCTGGTTTCCTGGGTTGTGTGGTGTATCTCATTCCACCGTTGTTCGTCTTGGCTTATCTGCTCACAAATGTAGGCCCACCCATTCCTCCAGCAGCTGCTTCACTCATTCTGTTCCTCCAGCTCTGGTCTGGATGAATGTTTCTTCTTTAATTCCTTGGTTGTGGGACTTCCATACAGTTTGATTTTCTGTCTGTTTTGGTTGTTTTTTGTATGTTTGTTTGTTTTTAAATTTGTTGTTTTCCTTCTTTTGCTTGTGTGAGGAGGCACAGTATATCTACGTATGGCTCCATCTTGGCCAGAAATCTGAGTCCTCCTTCGATTTAAATAATTGTTATTGGATGATTCAAATTTTCTACTCTTTCTTGATTCAGCTTCAGAAGATTATGTGTTTCTAAAAATTTATCCATTTCACCAATGTTGTCAATTTTCCTGGTATATAGTTGAGTAATTTCTTACATCTTTTGTATTTCTGTGGTATTGGTTGTAATTTCTCCTGTTTCATTTCTGATTTTACTTATTTGAGTCCTCTCTCTTTTTTTCTTGATGTGTCTGGTTAATGGCCTGTAGATTTTGTTTATCTTTTCAAAGAACTGGCTGCTGGATTTATTGATCCTTCAAATTTTTCTTTTTGTCTCTATGTCATTTAATTCTTCTCTGATCTTGATTATTTCCTTCCTTCTGTTCACTCTGGGCTTTGCTTGTTATTGTTCCTCCAGTTCTTGCAGATGTGGGGTTAGGTTGATTATTTGAAATGTTTCTATCTTTTTAGGTAGGTCTGTATTGGTATGAATTTCCCTCTCAGGACTGCCTTTGTTGTGTCCCATAGATTTTGGACTGCTGCGTGTGCATTTTAATTTGTTTCCAGAGACTTTTTTATTTCTTCCATGAGCTCATTGTTAACTCATTCATTGTTTAATAGCATGTTATTTAGTCTCCATGAATTTGAATGCTTTTGAGTTTTTTTCCTTGAGGATGGTTTCTAGTTTCAAGCCATTGTGACCTGAGAGGATGCTTGATATGATTTCAACTTTTTGAGTCCATTTAGGCTTGTTCTGTGACCTACCATTAGGTCTATCTTTGAAAATGTTCCATGTGCATTTGAAAAGAATGTGCATTTTGCTCCTTTGGGGTAAAAGGTTCTGTGTATATCAATTAAGTCCATTTGATGTCGAGTGTTATGCAATGCCCCAGTAGTCTTGTTGATTCTTAACTTGGAAGATTTATCCATTGTTGACAATGAGTTGTTAAAATTCCCTATGATGAGTGTGTTGCTGTCGATATCTTTCTCAAAGTCCCCCAAGGTTTTCCCTATATATTTTGTTACTCCTATGTTGGGTGCCTATATGTTTACAAGGATTATATCTTGTTGATAGTTTGTTCCCTTTAGTATTATATAGTGTCTTCCTTTGTCTCTTTTTATGGTATTTGTTTTGAAATCTATTTTTGTCTGATATAAGTATTGCTACCCTAGCTTTTTTTCCAGGTCTGTTTGCTTGGAATATTTTTTTCTGGCCCTTCACTTTTAGCCTGTGTAGATATTTTGCTCTGAGGTGGGTCTCTTGTAGACAGCATATATGCAGGTCATGTTTTCTTATCCATTCAGTGACCCTATGTCTTTTGATTGGAGTATTTAATGCATTTGCATTTAAAGTTATTATTGATAGGTAGTTATTCATTGCCATTTTTTTCCCTTTGTACCTGTGTTCCCCCATCTCTCTTTCTTTATTTTCTTAAAGCAGTCCCTTTAGCATGTTTTGCAATGCTGATTTGGTGGAGATATGTTCTTTTAGCCTTTTTTTTGGTATGGGAAGCTCCTTATTTTGCCTTCCTTTTCAAATGTGTATCTGGTTGTGTAGAGCAGTCTTGGTTGCAGGCCTTTGATTTTCATTACTTGGAATATTTCTTTCAATTTCTTCTGGCTTATAGTCACATCTCCCACCTCTTAACATATTCCTTTATCCTTCTTTGCTTCTCTCCTTCCACTAGTACTTAACTCATTTATTTAGTTATTATAGAGAACATCAAGGACTTTCAATAGGAATGACCTAACTCTTGACAGGTGGCAGAACCATGCTGTTCTCTTTCAAATGCTCCTACAAGAAAAATATGTGTACAAATATGTCAGTCAGTATTACTGAATCTACAAGGCTGATGCATACAATTGTGCATATTGTTCACTACACAATGGTGTCTGGCTGAGAAAGTGAATTGGGGCAATCTGCCCACTTATAGACTTAAATTTAAGGGGTGCTTATTTCTAATTTATGGAAAGTCACCATAAGGACCAGTGCCAGCACTGTGAATGTGTAATTAAGATACTGTGGAGCCTTGAGATTGGTCTTGGGGTGCTAAAATCATAGATACTTGCAAAGAAAAAGAAAAAAAAACTTCTTTTTGGCTCCAGGCATGGCGGGTAAGAACAGCTCTTAGATCTCAGCTAGAAAATGGCCTTTCTTACTCATGTCTTATACTTCTCCTTACTTCTTCCCCAAATGGTAACCACCCCCTACCCATCACTACTGCCACTAACTAGCTTCTGATTGAAGATTCTAGAGTGAATGAAGGGAGATGGAGGCTACCGCTCTGCTCCCAAGACAGAATATAGTCTTCTGCTCACTCATGATTCAGAAGTTCTTCATCCTATCCAACCCATTTCTTATAAAAGGTTTGTAAACAAAGTTATGATTACCCTGGTATTCAGGCAAGAGACTTTACTTCTCTGGAACTGGCTTAGTGGTGGACATTCATTGAATCTCAGACTGTTGGGGGAAAGAAAGGGATTAGAGATCTTCTAACTCTGTTTCCTAATTGGCCAAACCTTCATTTTCCTTGGTATTCTGTCTACTGAGAATTATAGACGGAGGGTTGCACATTTGGCAGGTGAGTGGGTTCAACTGAAATTTTTTCACCACTATGTGTTTATATCATCACTTCATAACAAACTCTTTCTCTATCCTTCTCCTATTTTCTTTATATTTGTCTTTCTCTCCTCCCCTTCTGAGTGGGCTCCTCATCATCCTTATAATTTTCCATTATTCTGGCATGCCAGGAGATAAACACAAGAATCCTCAACTGTGCTCCTCAAACACTTAATTCAGTCTTATAGCTGCTCTGAAAATCACATCGACAATATATATGTATCATCATTTTACAAATACTTATTAAACACCTGCTGTGGTCCAAGCACTGTGATGTGGAAGAGAATAATTATAGCTGAAACTTATATAGCACTGACTATGTTCCAGACATTCTTCTGACTGTCTCATATGGAATTGTCTCATTTCTTTTGTTTTTACAACATTGTGAGATGGTTTTCATCCTCATCCCACTTTGCAGATGAGGAAACTGAAAAATAGAAAGGTTAAGTAACTTTTTCAAGGTCATAAGTCTGAAAGTAATGGAGCCACGAAGTCAGAATTCAAATCCAAAATATCTAGTGCAATATACACTCTTAACCACTGTTATATCTTGTTCTCATGAAGCTTATATTTTTTTTTGTGAAGGCACAAAAACATGTAAATAAATCAAAATACAAATTTTATGGTAGCCCTGGCTGGCGTAGCTCAGTGGATTGAGCACGGGCTGGGAACTAAAGTGTCCCAGGTTCGATTCCCAGCCAGGGTACATGCCTGGGTTGCAGGCCATAACCCCCAGCAACCACACATTGATGTCTCTCTCTCTCTCTCTCTCTCTCTCTCTCTCAACTCCCTCCCTTCCCTCTCTAAAAATAAATAAATAAAATATAAAAAAATTTTATGGTAACATTTAGGTCTATATATAATACAGCAAGGTAAGGTGGAAAAGAATGACAAGATGTGTGTGTTATTTCTAATAGGATGATAGGGGAGGGCCTGAAGGACATGAGAGAGCTTGTTAGTGATTGTAGGTAGAGTGAACACAAAGCACAAAGGACTTAAGACAGGAATTAGCAAGAAAGATTCTAGCATTATTAGAAGGCCTGTGTGTGAGAGAGAAATGATCAACAGAAAGTGATAGTAAACAGATAGTAAACAGAATTCAAGGAATAAGAATTGACCATATCATGTAGGGCCTTTCCAGTTATGGTAAATACTTGAAATTTTATTTTAAATATAATGGGGCCAGTGATTTTAAATGGTGAAGAAATACTATCTGATTTGTGTTTCATAAAAGATCACTCTGGTTTCTGTGAGGAGAACAGACAGTAGGAAGATAACAATGGCAATAGTGATAATTTGACGAAGGATAGTGAAGGTGGTATGAAGTAGATAGATTAAGGATATATTTTGAAGGGGAAAGTTGACAGATCTTCCTAGTAGATTGAATATGGAGAAGACTGGATTAGTTGGCTAACTCCGAGAAGTCATTAACATCTTCATAACTGCATATTTTCCCCTCGTTTTCTATTTCCCTCTCCTCTCCTCTCCCTTCCCATCCCCTCCTCTTTTCTTTCTCTCACTGCAGAAAGTAACTTTTAAATCTGGGGTAATGTATAGTCCTTCATACCATAATGGAATTTTTTCAAATTGTTATTAAATAAATTAATGCACGCATTCTTTAATTTATTAATAGTATATGTAGGTTCTAATTCTAGGTGTTTAGTATTCAATGAAGAAAATAACTATGGTTTCTGAACTCATATACCTTGGTCAGACTCAGGGCTAGGCACTTTAAACATTATGTTTAATCATTATGACTTCATCCCCCATAATGCACCCATTTTAAGAAAAGTTAACAGTTACTGGAGGCTTTGTATGTTCAACACTTTACATTTTACTACCTCTATATTCCACATAACAGCTTTTTAAGGTTGGTATTATTGCTTTGATTTTATTTATTTATTTTTTTAGGATTTTATTAATTTATTTTTAGAGAGGGAGAAAAACATCAGTATGGTTGCCTCTCATATGCCCCCCACTGGGGGGACCTGGCCCACAACCCAGGCATGTGCTCTGACTGGAAATTGTACCTGTGACCCTTCTTCAGTTCTCAGGCCAGCACTTAAGCCATTGATTCACACCAACCAGGGCTGTTTTTATTTTTTTAATTTCTTAAATTATACTTAATGGGGTGCCAAAGGTTAATAAGATTATATAGATTTCAACTGTACATTTCTATGATACATCATCTGTATATTGCTTTGTGTACCCACCACACAAAGTCAAATCATCTTCCATCACCATATATTTAACCCCTTTACCTTTTACTATTCCCCACCCTTCTCCCTCTGGCAACCCCCATACTGTTGTTGTCTGTGTCCATGAGTTTTTGCTTGGTTTTAAATGGCAGCAATTCAGAGATCTAGTCATAACACTGCCTACATCTCAAACTTGTTTCTCCCTGTCAGCCATTCTAGCTTCCTAGAATGCCAGAACCATAGGTTGAGAGGGAATCTTGCAGGTCACTTAGGATATGAATAATCTTAACACATTTTTGGGCCACAGGCCCCTCTGGCCCCTTTTTAGAATAATAATATTTTGGAGGGGACAGAAGATGGCGGCTTTACTCTAGGCAGTGTTTTTCTCAGCTTCTGTGAAGAGGAGGGAAACTCACGGATCAGTGGAGAAACAGAGCAAGTGGACTAGGTTACTGAATCACTTTTGAAAGCAGGACATCAAAAATTATTGCGATCATGGAAAAACCAGACGGCAAGGAGACTGCTTCAGGACAAAAGGGGCCCGGGGACCAGGGGTGTGCAGTCTCCAGGCCCAGTACTCCTGGGTCTGCCTTGGGGCTCCCGGGAGAGGGGAGTTGCTGCTCCCTCCCCCGAATACAGGGGGTGAGCAACTCCAGGGGAGAACGTGTTGCTAGAAGGGACAGATTGGCCAGTTGGACTGGGGAAAAAATCGCCCAGGGACTATGAACACCTGCCCAGAGACCTGAGAGAAGTGAGGGCCTCTAGCCGACAGGACCAGCAGCAGCCTGGAAGAGTGCCCGCACCCCTAGCCCAGTGGAAGTGCAGATCAGTGGAGAGCACAGAGCTGGTCCGTGCTTGGCTCATGAACGATAGGGAGGCCTGAATCGCGCGCTGTGATCCCGGAAAGGATGTGGCGCTTGGTGCGTTCCTACAGTAGTGGCTCAGAAATTTCCAGCCAGCCTGACCAGGGGAGTCGGGAAAGGCACCAACACCTGGTCGGAGTGCGGTTCGGCGGGGATCAGGGAGCTGGAAAGGGCTTGGCTGGCGCACCATCGGGAAGACTGACTCTTGTGCGCTATGAACCTGGAAGGGTCACTAGCTCCATCGGGGAGCCTGTCTTGCGCTCGCTGTGAACTCGGAAGGGTCACAGTGAGGTGCTTAGGGCAATCCTAGACCCCACATCTCAAAAGTTTGGGGGAAGGGTGCGCCCTTTTACGATTCCCAGGGAGGGTGCAGTGAATCCCAAAACATCGAGGGTGCCTCCTGAGATCATAGAGCTGGAACCCTGCAGGATCCCGGAGTCCGGAAGAATGTGGAAGTGAGATCCAGAGAGCCAGTGTGCTCAGGAGCGCGGAGGGTACCTGACAGACTTGCTGAGATCTGGCTGGGAGAGAGAGAAGCATTTCAAAGGTCCCTCAGCCAGCTGAAGCCAGCAAGATCAGAAAAACTGGTCTGGCCAGTTAGAAACCAACAAGAGGTTTTTTGTTTGTTTGTTTGTTTGTTTGTTTTTGTTGGTTCTTTTGTTTGTTTTGTTTGGTTTGGTTTGGTTTGGTTTGGTTTGGTTTTTGTGGCTGTTGTTAGTTGATTGATTTTATCTTGTGTTTTATGTGACATTTTATTTTTCAATTCTTATTATTTTTATCTCACAATCCCTTATGTTTCTCTTCCATTCATCCTAATATTATTCTTTCCACTCCAAATTTATCTCTCCTGCACTCCATCTTCTGCTTTTCTTTCCTTTTTTTTATCTTGCAAGTTACTGTAAATTTGTATTATCTTTTTCTCACTTTTCCGACATTTTTTTATCTTAATAATATTTTGGTATTCTTTTTCTTTCTGTATAATCTTCTTTGCTTGGCTGGTTATACTGTCTTTTGATAGGTTCCCCCTGGTATCTCAGTCACAAGGTGTTGATAAGTTACTATCCTTCATCTGTGTTCCATTAATACACCTCTCAAGGTTCTATACTCTTTATTCTTGTTATCTAGACCTCATCGATTCTGCCACAAGACTGTCACTTTACTATTACTGTTAGTAAGACCTAGTCTATATAATTGTAAATACTTCTCAATACCCCTACCTGATCTCAGCCCACTTTGCAATTTTCTGAACTATACTATTGAGGGGGTTGTCTCTATTCTTTTACACACTACTCTTATATACTAATCTTTAATCCAACCTACCTTAGACTCTGACCTCCCACAGCCTCACAGCTTTCTAGATCCAACTAACAATCCTCTCGTCCCCAATAAGAGTCTTACCTTCTTTCCATCCTTTCTACAATGTGGCTAGTGGGGTGGAGGATCATGATTTACACTATAAGGAGCCAAAGGATAACCCATCTCTTCTCTACTGGCTGCTAATGTAAATATCATAGTATACTGTCTTGCTGTCTTAAACCATTTTGCCTTATTCCTCCAACTGATCACAAATAAGAGTAGGGGGAAGCTGTGAACACCAGGATACACGAAGGAGATTGCACCACTGAATCTCACAAATCTTCTACCACAGAAGTTCACACCATAATTTCAGGGAATCAGAACAGAGCAATTTAAGAAACAAGAAGAAAAAAGAAGAAACCCACGAACAATGAGAAAACAATGAAACAACCCCCAATTGAAGGGAAACGAGGAAGCCTCAGGAAAAATGCTAAATGAAATAGAGGCAACTCAACTGTCAGATAGTGAGTTCTAAACAATGATTACCAGGAAGTTCAGTGAACTCACAATGGGCTTTCAGAAATTAGAGGGAAACTACATCAACCTCACTGCAAACTATATCAACATGAAAAAGGAAATAGAAACTCCCAAAAAAGGTCAAAAGGAAATGAAGAATACAATTTCTGAACTGAAGAACACAGTAGAAGGAATGAAAAGCAGGATTGATGAAGCAGAAGATCGGATTAGCCAGCTAGAGGACAAAGTAGAAAACAACAGCCAGAAAGAGCAAGAAAAGGAAAAGAGGCTCAGAAAGAATGAAGAGTGATTAAGAGAAATGCAAGATGATATGAAACGTAATAATATCTGTATAATAGGGATACCAGAAGGAGAAGAGCAAGGGATCGAAAACCTAGTTGAACAAGTAATGAAGGAGAACTTCCCTAATTTGATGAGAGAAAAAGTCACACAAATCCAGGAAACACAGAGAGTCCCAATCAAGAGGAACCCAAAGAGGCCCACCTCGAGACACATCATAATTAAAATGGCAAAATTTCAAGACCAAGAGAGAATCTTAATGGCAGCAAGGGAGAAAAAGGAAGTAACATACAAGGGAGCCCCAATAAAGCTAACATCTGACTTCTCAATGGAAACACTTCAAGCCAGAAGAGAGTGGCAAGAAATACTTCAGGTAATGAGAACCAGAGGTCTGCAACCAAGGCTACAATATCCAGCAAGGCTCTTAATCAAGATAGAAGGCCAAATAAGAAGCTTCCCAAACAAAAGCAGTCTAAAAGAATACACCTTGACCAAACCAGCTCTGCAAGAGATCCTAAAGGGACTACTTTAAGGAAGGGAAGGAAAAGAGAGAGAGAGAGAGAGAGAGAGAGAGAGAGAGAGAGAAACACACGTACATAAAAGAAAATGAATAAGTACCTATCAATAATAACCTTAAATGTAAATGGATTAAATGCTCCAATAAAAAGACATAGAATAGCTGAATGGATAAGAAAAAATGACCCACATATCTGCTGTCTACAAGAGACCCACCTCAGGATAAAAGACCTACACAGGCTGAAAGTGAAGGGCTGGAAACAAATCTTCTAAGCAAATGGACAGGAAAAAAAAAGCCGGGGTAGCAATACTCATATCAGACAAAATAGACTTCCAAAAAAGGTCCATAAAGAGAGACCCAGAAGGTCACTTCATAATACTCAAGGGAAGAATCCATCAAGAAGACATAAATATTGTAAATATATATGCACCCAACATAGGAGCGCCGAAAATACATAAAGAAAATCTTAGAGGCCTTCAAGAAAGATATGGACAGCAACACAATTATAGTGGGAGATTTTAACAGCCCACTATCAAAAATGGGCAGACCTTCTAAACAAAATATCAACAAAGATATTGTGGCATTGAACAATACCCTAGATGAAATGGACTTTACTGATATATACAGAGCCCTCCATCCAAAAGAAGCTAAATATACTTTCTTTTCAAATGTGCATGGAACATTCTCAAAGAAAGACCACATGATAGGACACAAAACAAGCCTCAAGAATTTCAAGAAAATTGAAGTCATACCAAGCATTTTCTCAGTCCACAAGGGACTGAAGCTAGAAACCAACCCCAAGGAAAAAAAACTAAAAACACTCAAAATCATGGAGATTAAATAGCATGCTATTAAACAACGAATGGGTCAAGAACGATTTTAGGGAAGAAATCAAAAGGTTTCTGGAGACAAATGAAAATGAACTCACAACAACCCAAAACTTATGGGACACAGCCAAGGCAGTCCTGAGAGGGAAGTTCATAGTGATACACACCTACCTAAAAAGGTTAGACACATTCCAAACAAACAACCTAACCCTATGTCTACAAGAACTCGAGAAACAACAACAAAGACAGCCCAGAGCAAGCAGAAGGAAGGAGATAACCAAGATCAGAGCAGAATTAAATGACATAGAGATTAAAAGCACAATTCTAAGGATCAATGAATTCAGGAGCTGGTTCTTTGAAAAGATAAACAAAATCAACAAGCCTTTAAGCAGACTCATCAAGAAAAAAAAGAGAGAAGATCCAAATAAACACAATTAGAAATGAAAGAGGAGAGATTACAACAGATACCACAGAAATGCAAAGGATTGTAAGAAATTACTACAAAAAACTCTATGCCAAGAAATTTGAAAACCTAGGTGAAATGGACAAATTGCTAGAAAAATATAATTTTCCAAAACTCAATGAAAAAGAAGCAGAAAGCCTGAAGAGACCAATAACAGCAAAAGAAATTGAAGCAGTAATCAAAAAACTCCCAATACACAAAAGCCCTGGACCAGATGGTTTCACAGGAGAATTCTACAAAGCATTTAAAGAAGAGCTAACCCCTATCCTTCTTAGACTATTCCAAAAAACCCAAAAAGATGGGAGACTCCCAAACTCTTTTTATGAGGCCAACATCATCCTAATCCCAAAACCAGATAAAGACACAACAAAGAAAGAAAACTTCAGGCCAATATTGCTGATGAACATTGACGCTAAAATCCTCAACAAAATACTGGCAAACGGCATTCACCAACACATTAAAAAGATCATACACCATGACCAAGTGGGATTCATTCCAGGGATGCAAGGATGGTTCAATATTCACAAGTCAGTAAATGTAACACATCACATAAACAAAAGCAAAGACAAAAACCACATGATTATATCAATTGATACAGAAAAAGCATTTTATAAGGTACAGCACCCATTCATGATAAAAACACTCGACAAAGTGGGAATAGAGGGAGCATTCCTCAACATAATAAAGGCCATATATGAGAGACCTACAGCCAACATCATACTCAATGGGAAAAAATTAAAATCTTTTCCACTAAGATCAGGAACAAGACAAGGCTGTCCACTTTCACCACTTCTATTCAATATAGTATTGGAAGATTTAGCCACAGCAATCAGACGAGAAAAAGAAATAAAGGCATTTAAATTGGAAAGGAGGAAACTAATGTGTCACTGTTTGCAGATGACATGATAGTATACATAGAAAATCCTATAGACTCTACCAAAAAACTGCATGACCTAATAAATGAATTTGGCAAAACAGTGGGATACAAAGTCAATATCCAGAAATCAAAGGCATTTCTGTACACCAACAATGAAACAGCAGAAGCAGAGATCAAGGAAAAAATTCCATTTGAAATAGCAAAAAGAAAAATAAAATATCTAGGAATAAACCTAACCAAAGAGGTAAAAGACCTGTATTCAGAAAACTATATAACACTCAGGAAAGAAATCAAGGAAGACACAAACAAATGGAAACATATACCATGTTCATGAATTGGAAGAATTAATATCATCAAAATGTCCATACTACCCGAAGCAATTTACACATTCAATGCAATTCCTATTAAAGTACCAATGGCATATTTCACAGACATAGAACAAACACTTCAACAATTTATATGGAATTATAAATGACCCTGAATAGCTGCTGCAATTTTGAGAAAGAAGTGTAAAGTAGGAGGGATCACAATACCTGACAGTAAACTATACTACAAGGCCACTGTAATCAAAACAGCTTGGTACTGGCATAAAAACAGGCATATAAACCGATGGAACAGAACAGAGAGCCCAGAAATAAACCCAAGTCTGTATGGTCAATTAATATTTGACAAAAGAGGCAGCAACATAAAATGGAGTAAAAATAGCCTCTTCAGCAAATGGTGTTGGGAGAACTGGACAGCCACCTGCAAAAAAAATGAAACTTGAGCACCAACTTACACCATGTACAAAAATAAATTCAAAGTGGATAAAAGACTTAAATATAAAATGTGACACTATTAAAGTCCTAGAGGAGAATGTAGGTAGGAAAATCTCAGATATTTCACACAGAAACTTTTTTACTGACTTGTCCCCTAGAGCAAGGGACATAGAGGAAAGAATAAACAAATGGGACCTCATCAAAATGAAAAGCTTCTGCACAGCTAAAGAAAACAGTATCAAAATTAAAAGAGAACCAACTGTATGGGAAAACATATTTGCCAATGACACCTCAGACAAGGGTTTAATCTCCAAAATATATAAAGAACTTACAAGACTGCACTCTAAGAAGACAAGGAATCCAATTAAAAAGTGGGCAAAGGACTTGAACAGACACTTCTCCAAGGAGGACGTACAGAAAATCCAGAGACACATGAAACGATGTTCAATATCACTAGCTATCAGAGAGATGCAAATGAAAACCACAATGAGATACAACTTCACACCAGTCAGAATGGCCATTATAAACAAAGCAACAAACAACAAGCGTTGGAGAGGTTGTGGAGAAAAGGGATCCCTAGTGCACTGTTGGTGGGACTGCAGACTGGTACAACCACTATGGAAAGCAGTATGGAACTTCCTCAGGAAACTAAAAATGAAACTGCCTTTTGACCCTGTGATTCCACTGCTGGGACTCTCTCCTAAGAATGCTAAAACACCAATCCAAAAGAACCTATGCATCCCAATGTTCATAGCAGCACAATTTACAATAGCTAGATGCTGGAAGCAACCAAGATGCCCATCAGTGAATGAATGGATCAAAAAACTATGGTACATTTACACAATGGAATTCTATGCAGCAGAAAGAAAGAAGGCACTCCTACCCTTTGCAACAGCTTGGATGGAGGTGGAAAACGTTATGCTAAGTGAAACAAGCCAGGCAGTGAAAGACAAATACCATATGATCTCACCTTTAACAGGATCCTAAACAACAAAACAAAGAAACAAGCAAAATATAACCAAAGACACTGAAATAAAGGTCAGGCTGACTGTGCCCACAGAAGAGAGTAGAGGGAATTTCAGGGGACAATGGGAAGGGTTCACCGGAACAAACTTAAAGGACACATGGTCATAAACTAAGGGGAGGGTGGTAATGGGAGGGAAGTGGTGAGGGGTAGTAGGGAAGTGGGGAGGGGTGGGAGGGGGGCTGGATTGGGAGTAAAAAGGAAAAAACTGTAATTGAACAATGATTAAAATAAAATTAAAAAAGAATAATAATATTTTTAAGTGAATAAAAAAAACACATAAGGCTACAAAGGGGATCAGTTATACTGAAATACAAAAAAAAATGTAACATACTAATATATGAGTTTCTTTATTAAGAAAATAAAAAATTAATTGGTTGTTAGGTCAAATAACTTGTATAATTTCAAACTATGGATAAGCAGACATGATATTTCAAGATGTCTGCAACAAACATCATGTTATTTAAAATTATCTGTGACTTATATGGGAAACAAAGTTTCAGTGTTGTTAATATTTAATATTATTTTAATTTGTTGTCTATATTCATAATTGAAGGAAATGATAAATCACAGTCAGAGATTAGTACAAATAAAGATATAGCATTTTTTCATCAAAATTCATGGATTCCATAAATTCTACCCAAGGACACCAGGTCAAGATCCTTGCACCTGATATGTGAGTTATATCTATGCTCTTCTTAGTATATGTGCTTGAAAAACTCAAGCAATTTTTGATTCAGTTACACCAATTATAGGAAAATTGTTACCTGATGAATAGAGAGTCTTCCATCATTCTGTTGTCAAAGAGCTCAGCAAAGTTGTTTTTCAAGGAAACTATAATATGTTTTCCCACTGATCCCTACCATCAGTCCTCCTCCCTCTAGGAATTAAAATTAATCTGCTTTCTCTTACAAACAACAAAATTTTAGCTGTGGAAATATAACGCTTCCAGCCTTGGCTGGTATGGCTAAGTTGGTTGAATATTGTCCTGCAAATCAAAAGTTTGTGGATTTGATTTCCCGGTCAGGGGATATACCTAGGTTGGGGGGATTCATCCTTGATCAGAGCATGTTCAGGAAGCACCAATTGATCTCTCTCTCTCTCTCTCTCTCTCTTCCTCTCCTTCCCCTTCCTTTCTCTCTAAAATCAATAAAACATATCCTTAAGTGAGGATTTCTTTTAAAATATAATGTTTCTGCTCTTCCACTTGTCTATTTTCTTTTTGTTTTCTCAATAGCCACAGTTCTTTCATCTTGCTTTTCCAGGTTGTGGATTTGAGACCTTTGCCCCCTTTGGGTCATCTTTGAATGTGTTTCTAATTGGCAATATCCCTTCAGAATAAATCAGAGAATCCAGGATACTACAAGAAAATTGTAGTGAGAAATTATCACTCTCTCCATATTATTGACACTATTTATTTATGCAACTAAAGATCGTGTTATTTTGGAAAAGGGAGAGAGACATTTTACCATCACAGGCACCCCCCCCACACACACACACAAAACCTCACAAGTAATTGACCACTTTCATTCAAGTAGCAAGTTCAAGTTGCCTGTGACCTGGATTTACATACTGTTGATCACTATTCTTAACTCCAATGACCTATTCCCATGAATTCCTACGGAGAGATGGCTGGAAATGTATTAAGGGATGCATATAACAGTGATTCCATCATGGATACAGCTTCTTTTGGAAAAACATTGAGTGTGTTGCCTTTGTGACAATGTAATTGAACTTCTCCAATACCACCAAATCAGATTTTGTTTATATGGTTAAGTGATTTTGGAACAAGGGTCAAGAACCTATTGAAAATTGTGTAATTTTCAGTGATATGTTGCTATTTGGTTCCAGTTTTCTAACTCTTATATGTCTGACTGCTACTTGCTTAACCTAACAAACCTGTTATTATGAATTGCAGATATCCTGTTGTCAAAATATCTTCAGAAAAGTGACAATGACACTTCTGCATTACCTCTAACAGGGTTCACTCCCTTAAATTTTGTAATAATAATCATTAATATCTATTGAACTCATTTCATATGCTGAGCACCATGTTAGACATTATATTTATATCATCTCATTTAATTCTCACAATTTATGTGTTATGTACTATTAGCCATTTCATTGTGTAGGTGAAGGAACTGAGGCACATAGAGGTTAAATAACTTGATTAAGATTACAGAGTTAGCCCTGGCTGGTATGGGTCAGTGGGTTGAGTGCCAGACTTCAAACTAAAGGCTTATTGGTTCAATTGCCAGTCAGGACACAAGCCTAGGTTGTGGGCAATGTCCCCAGCAGGCACACACAAGAGGCAACTACACATTTATGTTTCTTTTCCTCTCTTTTTTCCTCCTTCTCACTCTCTCTAAAAATAAATATAATATATATTTTAAAAGAGCACATAGTTAATGAGTGGTTGAACTAGAATTTGAGTATAGATAATTTTTCTGCAGAAAATTTATTCTTATCATTACCTACCTCCATGTCTCCTTCACTTCTATTCACACACTAACTTTAATTTAATATCTATGACAATCATAGTCATGTGCCATATTTAATAAACTACAGGTTTTGATGTTGGTGCCCCAAAAGTTGGATATAACATATCTGGAACAAGGCACAATAATATGTATTCTTAACAAGCTTCCAGGCAATTCTGCTGCACTGGTGAGAGGATATACTTTGAAAAACATTGTCTTGGCTCAACAAATTCAAGAAAATTGAAATCATATCAAACACTTTCTCTGAACAAAATGCCTTGAAACTATAGACCAATGTCAAGGAAAAAAACTCAAAAACAGCCAAATTCATGGAGACTAAATAACATGCTATTAAACAATGAATCTGTTAACAATGAAGTCAAGGAAGAAATAAAAAGCTCTCTGAAAACCAATGAAAATGCACACACAATAGCCCAAAACCTATGGGGCACAGCAAAGGCAGTCCAGAGAGGAAAGTTCATGCAATACAGGCATATCTAAAAAAAGACAGAAACATTTCACACCTTGGCTGGTGTGACTCAGTGGACTGAGCACTGGTCCACAAACCAAAGGGTCACTGGTTTGATTCCATCAGGGCACATGCCTGGGTTGTGGACCAAGTCAGGTCCCCATTAAGGGGCTCACGAGAGGCAACTGCACATTAATGTTTCTTTCCCTCTTTTCCCCTCCCTTCCCCTCTGTCTAAAACAAAATAAAATAAAATAAAATAAAAAGAGAGTGACCACCCAAATAAATAAAATCAGAAATGAACGAAGAGAAATTTCAACCAATATCACAGGAGCATGAAGGATTGTAATAAATTAATATGCACAACTATATGCCAAGACATTTGACAAACTTGGTGGAATGGACAAATTTCTAGAAAATATATAACCTTCAAAAACAGAATCAAGATGAAGCAGAAAGTCTGAATAACTAACAACTAGTGGAATTGAAGCTAGAAACAAACAAACAAACAAAAAAAACTCCTGTCACACTAAAGCCCTGGACCAGACAGCTTCACAGGCAAACTATACCAAACACTTAGGGGAGAGTTAAACCCTATTCTTTTCAAACTATTCAAAAAAATTCAAGAAGAGGTAAGATCTCCAACTCATTTTATGAGGCCGGTATTAAAATAATTCCAAACCAGGTAAAAACACAACAAAGAGAGTAAACCACAGAACAATGTTACTGATGAACATAGATGCTACCATCCACCCAAATATTGGCAAACCAGATCCAGCAATACACTGAAAAGATCATACACCATGATCAAGTGGGATTCATTCCAGGGATGCATAGATGGTATAATGTTCACAAGTCAATAAATGTATTACACCACATAAAAAAAAGGAAGACAAAAATCATATGATCATAAAAGTGGATGCTAAAAATGCATTTGATAAAGTGCACCACACACTTATGATAAAGACACTCAGCAAAGTGGGAAGAGAGGGAGCATATCTCAACAAAATAGAGGCCATATGAGAGACACTTACAGCAAACATCATACTCAATGAGCAAAAACTAAAGTCTTTCCCACTAAGATCAGGAACATGACAGGAGTGTCCACTTTCACAACTTTCATTCAGCATAGTATTGGAGGTTCTAGGTACAGTTATCAGACAAGAAGAAGAAATAAAACACATCCAAATTGGAAAGGAGGCAGTAAAGTAAAACTACAATTATGTGCAGATGACATGACAGGGTACACAGAAAACCCTTTTGGCTCCACCAAAAAATCTACTCAACCTAATAAGTCAATTTGGGAAAATAGAGGGATAGAAAGTCAGTATTTGGAAATCAAAGGCATTTTTGTACACCACCAACAAAATATCGGAAACAGAAATCAGGAAAAAAAATCCCATTTGCTATAGCAACAAGAAAAATAAAGTACATAGGAAGAAACCTAGCCAAGGTGGTAAAAGGCCTATACTCAGAAAAGTACACAGCACTGGAGAAATTAAGGAAGACACAAACAAATGAAAGCATATAATATACCTTGTTCATGGATTGAAAGAATCAACATCATTGAAATGTCCATACTACCCAAAGCAATCTACAAATTCAATGTAAACCTTATTAAAATACCAATGACATATTTCAGAGATATAGAACAAACATTTCAAAAATTTATACAGAACCATAAACCACCCCAAACAGCCTCAGCAATTTGGAAAAGAACAAAGTAGGCAGGATCACTGTACCTGATATCAAACTATAGTACAAGGCCACTGCAATGAAAATAGTTTGGTACTGACATAAGAACAGACACATAGATCAATGGCAGAAAATAAAGAACACAGAAATAAACTCATGTCTCTATGGTCAATTAATATTTGACAAAGAGAGCAGGGGGGAAATGGAGTAAAAATAGCCTCTTCAACAAACAGTGCTGGGAGAACTGGAATAGTACATGGAAAAAATGAAATTAGACCATCAAATTACACCATACACCAGAATAAATTTTGAATGGATAAAAGGCTTAAAGATGAGCCATAACACCATAAAAGTCCTAGAGGAAAACATAGGCAGGAAAATTTCAGATATTCCACAGAGCAATATTTTCACTAATATATCCTCTAGGGCAATGGAAAAAAAAAAGAAAGACTAAAAAAATGGGACTACAGGAAATTAAAAAGCTTCTGCATAGCTAAGAATACTTCATCAAAATGAAAAGGGAACTAACTGTATAGGAAAATATATTTGCCAGTGATACCTTGGATAAGGGTTTAATCTCTAAAATATATAAAGAACTCACACAAGTCCACACCAGGAAGACAAACAACCCAATTAAAAAATGGGCAAAAGACCTGAACAGACACTTCTCCAAGGAGGACATATGGAGGGCCCAGAGACATACGAAAGGATGCACAGCATCAACAGCCATGAGACAGATGCACATTAAAATCACAATGAGATACCACTCCAGACCAGTCCGAATGGCCATCATAACCAAATCAACAAACAAGTGCTTGTGAGGATGTGGAGAAAAGAAAACCCTAGTGCACTGTTGGTGGGATTGCAGACTGGTGCAGCCACTATGGAAAACAGTATGGAATTTCTTCAGAAAACTAAAAATAGAACTGCCTTTTGACCTGGCAATTCCACTTCTGGGATTATACTGTAAGAATCCCAAAACACCAATTCTGAAGAACCTATGCACCCCTATGTTCATAGAAGCATCATTTCCAACTGCCAAGTGCTGGAAACAGCCTAGGTGGCCATCAGTAAATGAGTGGATCAAAAACTGTGGTACATTTACACAATGGAATACTATGTAGTAGATAGAAAGAAGGAATTCCTACCCTTTGCAATAGCATGGATGGAACTGGAAGTGTTATGCTAAGTGAAATAAGCCAGGTGGTGAAGGACAAATACCAACTGATCTGAGATATAGAGGAACCTAAAGAACAAAACAAACAAACAAGGAAAATAGAACCAGAGGCATGAAAAAAAGGAACAGTCTGACAGCAACTGGGGGGGTATAGGAAGGCAGTAGAGGGGAAAGAACAGGAAGGGCCAATTCAAGGAATATGTATAGAGGACCCATGGACAAAGACAATGGGAGGGGGTATTGATTGTGGGAGTGGGTGTTGGGCAGGGCAGGGGAAAGTAATGAGTTAACAATGGGGACAGCTATGATTGAACAATAACAAAAAAGTGCTAACTAAAAGAACATTTTTTGTATCCAAATTATCATCTGATATAATTTTTATTTTTATGTCTTAATACCATTCACAGATATAGTCACTAGTGCTATTGTTTCTAGGGTCAGATCTTTATGCTCCCAAAAGTGTTTCTGGTTTATTTTATTATTATTATTATTATTATTATTATTAATGTACAGTTGTCTCAATTTTCCCTCACCACTCCTCCAACCCCAGCCATCCTCACCTCCCACCCTTGATCCTACCCACCTTTGGTTTTGTCCATATGTCCTTTGTAGATGTTCCTGAAAATTCTTCCCCTCTTTTTCCTCATTATCCCCTCCCACCTCCCCTCTGCTTACTGTCAGTTTGTTCTTAATTTCAATGTCTCTGCTTATATTTTGCTTGCTTGTTTGTTTTGTTGATTAGATTCCAGTTATAGGCGAGATCATATGGCATATGTATTTCACCTCCTGGCTTATTTCACTTAGCATAATGCTCTCCAATTCCATCAATGCTGTCACAAAGGGAAGGAGCTCCTTCTTTTTTCTGCTGCATAGTAATCCATCGTGTAAATGTACCATAGTTTTTTTTTTTTTATTTATTCATTTACTGATGGGCACTTAGGTTGCTTCCAGCACTTGGCTATTGTGAATTGTGCTGCTATGAACATTGGGGTGCATAGGTCATTTGAATTGGTGTATCAGGCTTCTTAGGGTATAATCCCAGCAGTGGAATTGCCAGGTCAAAAGGCAGTTCCATTTTTAGTTTTCTGAAGAAATTCCATACTGTTTTCCATAGTGTTTGCACTAGTCTGCATTCCCATCAAGAGTGCACTAGGGTTTCCTTTTCTCCACATTCTCTCCAACACTTGTTGTTTGTTGATTTGGTTATGATGGCCATTCTCACAGATATGAAGTGTTATCTGTTTGTGGTTTTAATTTGCATCTGTCTGATGGCTAGTGGTGCTGAGCCTCTTCATATGTCTCTGGGTGCTCTGTACATCCTCCTTGGAGAAGTGTCTGTTCAAGTCCTTTGTCCATTTTTTTAATTGGGTTGTTTGTCTTTCCTGGAGTGGAGTTGTGTGAGTTCTTTATATATTTTGAAGATCAAACATTTCTCTGAGGTATCACTGTCAAATATGTTTTCACCTACAGGTGGGTCTCTTTTCATTTTAATGCTGTTTTCTTTAGCCATACAGAAGCTTTTTATTTTGATGAAGTGCGATTTATTTATTCTTACCTTTATGTCCCTTGCTCTAGAGGACATATCGATAAAAATATTGCTGCTTGGAATCTGAGATTTTCTTGCCTATGTTCTCCTCTCAGACTTTTATGATGTCATGACTTACATTTGAATCTTTATGCACCTCAAATTTATTTTCCTGTATGGTGTAATTTGGTGGTCAAGTTTTATTTATTTATTTTTTTTTTACATGTAGCTGTCCAGCTGTCCCAGCACCATTTGTTGAAGAGGATATTTTTACTCCATTTTCTTCCCCTGCTCTCTTTGTCAATATTAATTGACCATAGAGACTTGGGTTTATTTCCAGGCTCTGTAATCTGTTCCATTGGTCCATGTGTCTCTTCTTATGTCCATACCAGGCTGTTTTGATTACAGTGGCCTTGTAATACAGTTTCATATAAGGTATTGTGATCCCTCCTGCTTTGTTCTTCTTTCTCAAAATTGCCGCAGCTATTCGGGGTAGTTTATGGCTCCATGCAAATTTTTGAAATGTTTGTTCTATATCTGTGAAATATGTCATTGGTACTTTTCTAGGGATTGTGTTGAATCTATAAATTGCTTTGGGTAGTATGGACATTTCAATGATGTTGATTCTTTCAATCCATGAACAAGGTATATTATATGCTTTCATTTGTTTGTGTCTTCCTTAATTTCTCCAGTGCTGTGTACTTTTCTGAGTATAGGCCTTTTACCACCTTGGCTAGGTTTCTTCCTATGTACTTTATTTTTCTTGTTGCTATAGCAAATGGGATTTTTTTTCCTGATTTCTGTTTCCGATATTTTGTTGGTGGTGTACAAAAATGCCTTTGATTTCCAAATACTGACTTTCTATCCCTCTATTTTCCCAAATTGACTTATTAGGTTGAGTAGATTTTTTGGTGGAGCCAAAAGGGTTTTCTGTGTACCCTGTCATGTCATCTGCACATAATTGTAGTTTTACTTTACTGCCTCCTTTCCAATTTGGATGTGTTTTATTTCTTCTTCTTGTCTGATAACTGTACCTAGAACCTCCAATACTATGCTGAATGAAAGTTGTGAAAGTGGACACTCCTGTCATGTTCCTGATCTTAGTGGGAAAGACTTTAGTTTTTGCTCATTGAGTATGATGTTTGCTGTAAGTGTCTGTCACATGGCCTCTATTTTGTTGAGGTATGCTCCCTCTATACCCATTTGGCTGAGTATTTTCTTCATAAATGGGTGCTAGATTTTGTCAAATGCTTTTTCCACATTTATTGATATGATCATGTGATTTTTGTCTTTCCTTTTGCTTATGTGATGTATTATGTTTATTTACTTGCAAATATTATACCATCCTTGCATCTCTGGCATGAATCCCACTTGATCATGGTGTATGATCTTTTCGTTGTATTGCTGGATATGGTTTGCCAATATTTTTTTGAGGATTTTAGTGCCTAAGTTCATCAGTAATATTAGCCTGTAGTTTAATTTCTTTCTTGTGTCTTTGTTTGGGGGATTAAAATGATGCTGGCTTCATAAAAAGAATTTGGGAGTCTTCTGTCTTCTTGGATTTTTTGGAGTAGTCTGTGAAGAATAGGGGTTAACTCTCCCTTAAATGTTTTATAAAATTCTCCTGTGAAACCATCAGGTCCAGGTCTCTTGTGTAATGGGATTTTTTTTTAAATTATTACTACTGTTTCAATTTTGTCAGCTGATATTGATCTATTCAGGCTTTCTGCTGCTTCTTCACTCAGCTTTAGAAGATTATAATTTTCTAGAAATTTGTCCATTTCACTTAGATTTTCAAATATCTTGGCACATAGTTCTTTTTTTAAGATTTTATTTATTTTTAGAGAGGGAAGGGATGGAGAGAGAGAGAGAGAGAGAGAGAGAGAGAGAGAGAGAGAGAGAGAGACATCAATGTGCGGTTGCTGGGGGTTCTTGCCTGCAACCCAGGAATGTACCCTGACTGGGAATTGAACCTGCGACACTTTGGTTCACAGCCCGCACTCAATCCACTGAGCTACGCCAGCCAGGGTGGCATATAGTTCTTCATAGTAATTTCTTACAATCCTATTTATTTCTGTGGTATCAGTTGTAATCTCTCCTCTTTCATTTCTGATTGTGTTTATTTGGGTTTTCTCTCTTTTTTTCTTGATGAGTCTGCTTGAAGGTTTGTTGATTTTCTTTATCTTGTCAAAGAACCAGCTCCTGGAATCATTGTTTCTTAGAATTGTTCCTTTAGTCTCTATATTGTTCAATTCTGCTCTAATCTTGGTTGTTTCCATTCTTTTATGTCCTCTGGACTGTATTTGTTGTTCTTCCTCCATTTCTTATAGCTGTGGGGTTAGGCTGTTTATTTGAAATGTTTCTATCCTTTGTAGGTAGGCCTGTATCACTATGAACTTCGCTCTTGGGACTGTCTTCACTCTGTCCCATAACTTTTGGACTGTTGTGAGTTCATTTTATTTTGTTTCCAGAAACTTTTTGATTTCTTTCTTGATCTCATTCTTAACCCATTCATTGTTTATTAGCATGCTATTCAATCTCCATGAATTTGACTGTTTTTGAGTTTATTTCCTTGAGCTGGGTTTCTAATTTCAGTCCCTTGTGCTTGGAGAAAATGCTTGATATGATTTCAATTTTATTGAATTTGTTGAAGCTTGTTTTGTGTCCTGTCATGTGTTCTGTTTTTGAAACTATTCCACATGCATTTGAAAAGAATGTGTATTTTGCTTCTTTGGGATGAAAGGTTCTCTAGACATCAGTTAAGTCCATTTCATTTAGGACATTGTTCAATGCTACAATATATTTGTTGATATTTTGTTTGGAAGATCTATCCATTTTTGATAGTGGGGTGTTAAAATCTCCTACTATAATTGTGTTGCTGTCAATATCTTCCTTGAAGTCTTCCAAGATTTTGCTTATATATTTGGGTGCCTCTTTATTGGGTGTATATATGCTTATAGTGTTTATGTCTTTTTAATGGGTTCTTCCCTTGAGTATTATGAAGTGACCTTCTGGGTCTCTTTTTATGGCCCTTGTTTTGAAGTCTATTTTGTCTGATATGAGTATTGCTACCGAGGCTTTTTTTTTTCTATCCATTTGCTTAGAATATTTTTTTTCCAGTCCTTTGCCTTAAGTCTGTGTAGGTCTTTTGTTTTGAGGTGGGTCTCTTGTTGGCAGCATATGTGTGGGTCATGCTTTCTTATCCATTCAGCTACTCTATGTCTATGATTGGAACATTTAATCTATTTGGACTTAAGGTTATTATTGATAGGTACTTATTCATTGCTATTTTACCCTCTTTGTACCTGTGTTCCCCTCTCTCGTTTTCCCTTCAACTTCTTGTAGCAGTCCCTTCAGCATATCTTGCAATGCTAGTTTGGTGGAGGCCTATTCTTTTAGCCTTTTTTTTTTTTTTTTTTTGCCCGGGTAACTCCTTATTTCACCTCCATTTTAAATGAGAGCCTTGCTGGGTAGAGTAGTCTTGGTTGCAAGACTTTGCTTTTCATTACTTGGAATATTTCTTGCCATTACCTTCTGGCTTGTAATGTTTCTGTTGAGAAGTCAGCTGCTAGCCTCATTGTGGCTCCCTTGTATGTTACTTCCTGTTTCTCCCTTGCTGCCTTTAAGATTCTATCTTTGTCTTGGAATTTTCCCATTTTAATTATGATGTTTGTTGGAAGGGCCTCTTTGAGTTCCTCTTAATTGGGACCCTCTCTGCTTCCCGGATTTGTGAGATGTTTTAGCTCATCAGATTAGGGAAATTTCCCATCATTACTTTTTCAAAGAGGGTTTCTATCCCTTGCTCTTCTTCTTCTCCTTCTGGTATCCCTCTTATATGAATATTATTACATTTCATGTTGTCCTGCATTTCCCTTAAAACATCTTCATTCTTTCTGAGTCTTTTTTCCTTTTCTTGCTCTTTCTGGGTATTTTTTCTACTTTGTTTTCCAGCTTGCTGATTTGATCCTCTGCTTCATTTAACCTGCTTTTGATTCCTTCTATTATGTTCTTCAGTTCAGATATTGTATCCTTCATTTCCTCTTGGCCAGTGTTGATAATTTCTTTTTTATTTTTCATGCTGATATAATTCTCAGTAAGTTTCTTGTAGCTTTCCTCTAGTTCTTTGAAAATCTCACTGAGCTCTTTGAGCTTTCTTATAATCGTTGCTTTGAATTCAGTATCAGATAGTTGACTTGCCTCTATTTCATTTAGCATTATTTCTGAGGATTCCTCCTTTCCCTTCATTTGGGGTTTGTTTCTTTGTCTTTCCATTGTTTGTGAGACTCTTCTTGTTAGCCTCTGCTTCTTAAATTGATCTGTTCTGACTCCTTGAGTTTGTGGCAAGAACTTCTATGGTAGGAGAGCTGTGAGATTCATTGGTGCAATCTCCTTGATCTACTGAACTTGATGATCTTGGGACACCATTATATTGGCTCTCTGGATGTATTTGGATTTTGATTGTTGTTGGATTGTTCTTTGGTGGGTCCTTCCTCCTTCTGGTTGACGGAAGGTCACTCCACCCACAATGTCTTGTATGCTATGGTGCAGGCGCTGCCAGAGGAAAACCACAAAGCCCAGGGAACACACATCTGCAAAAATATTTCTTCCCTCCTCCTGCAATCTCAGTACCAATGGCAAATGAACCAGTATTAATGAGGCTGTAAAGAGATTAAGACTATTATAAGAAAGGAGAGAAATAAACTATAGTGTAAATTCTAGTGACTTATTATGCACCAACTTTCTGGACAAGAAATGAATGTTAAAAGGCTATGTAGGAAAGAAAATGTCACTACTCATGGAGAAGAGCCCAGTGGATTTTGTCTCAGTAGCCTTTAGTATTTACCACTGTTTTTTTCTATCTGGGTCCACCTCTGGTGATGTCAGATGTTGACCCCATCTGACCTTAAGCAGCCTGCTCCGGGACTGCCAGAGATCTGCTGTCTATAGTTGTCTTCTTCAGTTATTAACTAGTCACTTTGCACTCAGCAGTCAGATTTAAGCCCCATAGGGGCAGGCAGATTCCTCCTGGGTTTGAGGCTATTGTTTCCCTTCAGGCTTCTGCTGCTCAGAGGGGAGTGGTCTGCCTGAGAAGGTTGGCTGCTGCAGTATGGGAGATGACTCAGCACCAGGATCCTGGCAGCCACTCTCTCAGTTCTCTCCCCCAATACTCAATACCCCATCTCTCCTTAAGTGTCTCTAGTCCACTCTGCCCCCCTCACCCTTTGCCAGGGATTTACATTTGTGGCTGTCTCCTTTAGTTATTAATCTAGTCTCTCTGCACTCAGCAGTCAGGCTTAAGCAACACAGAGCTGGGGCATAGTCTCTCTTGTGGGTGTGGCTATTGTTTCCCCTCAGGCTGCTGCCACTCAAAGGGAAGTGTCTGCCTGAGCACATTGGCTACCACCATTTGGGGGATGACTCAACACCAGGTTCCCTGTGGCTACTCTCTCCACACTCTCCCCAAAGATTCTGTCCCCAGCCTTTCCTGAGGCATCTCCAGCCCACTCTGCTCCTGCCTTTGCTGCAACCCTGGGAGAGTAACAGCAAATGAAAATTTGTACATTGGCCCTTTAAATGTCTCTTTGTGTCTCCAGCCATCTATCTCTGGTAGAGAGCAACTCTGCTGCTTTTTTCCCCTGGTTGTTATCTGTATATTTTTGGGGCTCTGGTGTTCTATGCTGAGGATCCCAGCTTAGGGTTTAGATCCCATTCTTTTCAGGGGGGGGGGTCTAACCTGCTGCTTAATTATTTCAGGTGCTGCCACCGGTGGGGAACCAGCCAGCACTCTTGAGACTCTACCGCACTCCTTGTTCCTGACTTCTAATGTGTCTTCTTTTCCCTTCCTCTTGGGAGTCCTGGTTATTCACATCCCTGCTCTGTGTGCTATTTTGAGGTTTGCAGGCACCACGCTAGTAGAACCCTATTTATTTGATGCTGGAAATCATCAAGCACTTAAAATGTTTCTCCTATCATTTTATCCTCACTCCAATTTTCCATTCTATAGTTCAGTGACAACCTCAGTTTTCCTTTCATGTCCACCTTAGCATCTCTTGAGTCTACATGAGCTCTACTTCCCTATGTTATGGTTGGTTAGCTTTGGGTGCCTTCTCTGTCACTGCTGGAGTCTCTCTAGCAGCTTATGATAAAATAAGTTCTCATAATCATGAACCACATTGTACTGAGCTGCAAGCCTTTTTTATTCAGCTTTATAAGATATAATTGGTATATAACAATGTATAAATTTAATGTGTGTGATGTGATGATTTAATATGTGTATATATTGCAAAATGATTATAATATTACAGTTAGTTACATTAATCATATCACATAATAACCATTTTTGTAAGAAAGTTAACCTATATTCTATGAGCAACTTTTAAGTACACAACAGAAAACTTTCATTCAGTGCCCATCTTCCAAAGCACCTGTTTATTTTCTTGAACATGACCAGAGAGCAAAATGTAGGTAAGTTGCTCTTGCCATTTCTTCAGTGGACAGTTTTGGCTTTGGGAGAGGTATTCTGGGAAATCTTGATTGGAAAGGTGTGTCTTTAGGCAGATTTAGTTCCCTCTACTTTCCAATCCCTTGAGAACAAGGTGGTCAGCCCATCATATCTGCTAGCTGACCCTTTCTGGGAATTAAGATAAAGCTTAGAGGATTGGTTTCCATGAAATGCTTTTCTTAAAAGTAGATTCTGACTCCAGGCTGAATTAAGCAAAACCAAACTTATTAGGTATATTAGCACTCAGAATTGCTTAGACTGTACACAGTTCTCCTTGACCTAGTCAACTATGACACCATGGTGTATTTTTAGGATGACATGGAGTTTCTCCTGAGTAGACGAGTATGCAACCATACTGAGAGTAATGTAATTGTAACACGTTTATATACAAACACATGTTAAGGAAATTTCCCGAGTGAGCCAAGAGGTTGGAGTCAGAAATCTAGAGGAAGAGGTGGAAGCAATCACATTTATAAAAATAATTATTAAGTGGTGTGTATTTCTCAAGCATTGTGCTAACCACTTTATATACTTTATCTTATTTAGCCCTCACAGCAATCCTATCATATGAATGGTATTATCTGAATTTCACAAACAAAGCATCTAAGACTCTCAGAAATGTAGTTATTTAGTTAAGGTTGTAGGCAAACAAGAGGCTTAACTGTAATTTTAGTCTCACTATGATACAATCCAAAGTCCTTGCACTTTTCATTGCATACACTGCCTTTCAGGGGAAGGGCAGAGCTTGACATAGGAAAAGAAGGCATTGAACAAGAGAGAAGAGCCTGTAGGAATGCTTCAAGTTATAGAGGTGAATGTTGAGCAGATATCCCAGAATTTCAGATTTGGAATGCTCATTCAAGGTTCTTCTTCTTCCATCTGGAGTGTCATTTATGAGCTTTGAGAAGTGAAAAAAGCATCAGTTGGTGGAAACTTCTGATGTCCCTTCTCTTCAAGAGTTGGGAACTGAGTTATGGCATGAATGATAGATCAAAAGGTCATAAGGAGTCTGGAAAAAGGATGACCTAGGAGGTATGGATTCAAAGACTATGCTATCTCTAATAAGAGCTGGGACAAGTTTTCTCCTAATTCACTGAAGAACTTCTTTCTATAGCCCTGTAAACCCTTTATGTGCTACAAGGTAGTAGACTCTGTTACACATGCCTCTCCCTCTCCCAAGAAAGTTTAACATGAAAGGTTACTCAAGGTCTCTACCTGGCCCAATCCTTACTTATTATCCCATCCTCTCAGCCCCATAGAGTCTTTTCATTCCTACAATATGTACATTTAAATAACATGAAGACTATCTAGTCCTTTTCTCACATGTTAGAGCTTCAGTGTTTGAAGGTAATAATCACACTGTCTGTGGGTCCTGTATTTCTAAAAAAAACACACAAAAAACAGTTTTGTTTCTTTAAATCTTCTATCTAGGCTACAACTTAAGTTGTACTTCAACATTCTCTGTAGATAAACTCCATTTTTTTTCACAAGAGTACAGTGAAAAACTAATACAGGACTTGCAAGGAGTATAGCATTGACCTATCCAAAACAGATATCTAATCTTTGAAAACCTCCTTGGAAAAGTTCAACAACTTTTTAAAATCACCTGTGCTAACATTTAAGAACCTATACTTTTGGAAAGAAAACTTTTCATTTCAGCTAGCCTACATCTGTCATGTTACCTTTTTGATGACTTATTTCCATAAAGATGCAAATGAACATTTTACCTCCAGAGATCTTCTTCCTTCTTTACCTGTGCTCTAGTTTCCTCTAGGAGACACAATCCTTAATTGTTCAAAGTATGCCTCCTTCTTTCTCATTAGGGCAGTGGTCCAGCATAGTTGGCATCACCTGCATGGAGATAGACTAGAATAATAAACAGAGACAAGTCCTTGGGCCTGAGCTTTGATGCTCATGGGGAGAACTAGGCAGGAGAAACTTCCTTAGTTTTGAGAGCTGAGAATTGGGTCTGTGTATTTGAATTCAGGCTTTTCTTGCCTTCATTTTCATGACATCACATAAATTTTCTGAAGAAGACAGGAAATAAACTAAGGCAATCACTAATAGAGTGATTCAGAGGTAGTGGAACGGGTTCTGCAAGAGGCCTGAAAGAAAAAAAAATGGGGGGCAAAATAAGAAGCAAGTAATCCATGGACTAATTGGTAGTAGAGAATTGAGGTTTGGTCATTGTGATGGTGGAGATATAGTGAACCAAAGTGGGGAAAGAAATGAAAGATAAGAAGATCAAGAGGACTGAGTCATCCCAGAAATCATGCTGAATAAGCTGTGCCAAAGCCTCTCAGACTTGTGATCTCAACCCCACCAGCCTTCAAGAAATATGATTTCTGGTTTCTGTTTGACAACTTTTATGTTTCCTCAGTCCTTTCTCAAGTCAGACACCTTCTGCAATGTGATTTCTCAACCTCCTTTTACCAGTGCCTGTCTCAGGCCAGCATTCTACCAATACTTCACCAACAGCTTAAACTTAGCTTAACTTCAGAGATTTAAAAAAATACTCTTTTTTTCCTTCCCTATCTGCTGTCTTCCTAGATCATCAAGGCCTAGATATATCCCACTGGCCAGGAGGAGTTACTTCAAGTTCACTCCAGCAGAAGGGGTAAACTTTTCTGGAAAAACCCTAGGAAAAAGAAACATGAAGAAAGAGCATAGAGACTGCAAAGTGTAGGAGGAGAAAAAAGAGAGAAGACAGAAAGATATAATTAGAATAGCTGAACAAAAAAGTGAGTATAATAAAGGAGAAAGGGAAGAAGAAGGAAGAAAATGAAGTAAAATGGATTTAAATGGAGTGTTTTTGACAGTGCTGAGGTACAGTAGAACAGAGTGTCCTTGGCAAAGCTGAAAAATGGGGTCCTGGCCAAGTGGTTCCATCCTAGTGACCTTTAGATACCTAACTGAGTCTGCTCAGCACAGACCAAATGAGTAAATAAATAAATACATTTTTAAAACAACAAAAAAAAGACAAGAAAAAACATCACAGCAACGGGGAGCTGATCAAAGGCCCCCTGTCTCTCATTATGGCCTAGAAGTAGTTTGCTGTTCCAACCTGCAGCTCCCCCTTCCCTGCTCCAGCTTCCTAGGGGGAAGGGGGGCAGAAATGATCATGCCAACTGATAACTTCAGAACTTTCCCTTCTCCCTACCACCAGCAAAGCTCAATGAAACAGAAAAAAAGAAACTGGCAGGCCTGGTGAGGAAATGGCCTGAGGAAAAGCAGGTAGACTCCAGATTCAAGTCAAGAACTGCTATGGTATAACTCACAGAATGGCCTGGGTTGACAAAATGGTAGGAAGCCTTTGTTATTTACCCAATAAAGCAGAATGAAACCCATGGTTACAGAATTTTCTCTCTCCTTATTCTTTTAGACTTCCTAATGTGCTCACATTTGCCACAAATCTTTCCTTCTGGTGTTGTCACCTATTACTTCAGGCTTTTCTGCCATTCTTCTCAAGCTATGTCTTTTTTTTAAGATTTTATTTTTATTTATTGTTTTAGAGAGGGAAGGGGGGGAGAGAGAGAGAGACAGAGAAACACCAATGTGCACCCGCTGGGGGCCATGGTCCGCAACCCAGGCATGTGCCCTGACTGGGAATCGAACATGTGATGCCTGGTTCACAGCCTGCACTCAATCCACTGAGCTATGCCAGCCAGGGCTACAAGCTATGTCTTAACCACAATTTTACCAGGTGGTACTGTAGTCCCTAAATCACTGACCTAGAGCAGATGCAGGCCCCTGCCCTCTGCCCTGAGACACAAGCAGCACCAAACTTTGTCTTACAAACTTTCCTAAAAGGAATTACAATGTAGGAAAAGAAACTCTTTAAACTGAACTCTAGAGACAACAGTTTACATAGTCCATCTACCATGCTCCATTTTCTCAGGAACATTCTCATTGCCAGATGATGTTTTTCTCAAACCCTGATAGTTCTCCAACAAAGCCTGCACATCAAATCCATACCCTAAATCTCAGAGTGATAAAGCCAGATCCCAAAAACCATACAAATAAACAGAAAAATATTCAGTTTTAGTTTTTCATTGTTCATTCCAGATTAAGATTATGGTTTTATCTCAACTGCATTTAATATGTTTATTTGAAATGCATTTGAAATATGAAATACATTTAAATTTGTTTTTCCTTAAAACAGAACACAAACTCTCAAATATGACTCTAGTCTTCAATTTTCAGTAGTACAAAAATCAGGAAAGAGTTGAAGCTAGTATTTTTCCCATAAAGTCTTTCCTAGCCCTAAATTTATTTCTAGAGCAAGATTAGAGTACATTTGAGAAGTGGGCAACCTGCCATAGAGGTCAGTCAATCTCTTCAACCCTAACCATTTCAGAGCAAACCACAGAGGTTTCTTTCTTCTACACATCCATCATAGGCCAATTTTCCTTCCTATCAGTTATGTCATCATCAAGCCTTTAAAATTAATAAATAGAGAAATACATCTTCACAACAGAGGTCTGTTGATAGTAATTGCTCTCTGAGATTTGATGCATCAGAGAGAAGTCACAAAGGTCTAGTTGCAATATTGGCTCCGCCATTTGCTAGCCATATGAACTTTTCAGATCTTCTATTTCTTCACCTGTAAAAATGTGATAACATAGCCTGGTTCACAGATGTGTTGTGAGGACCAAATGTCTACTATAGGCCTAGCACAAGAACTAGCACAGTAGACAGAACTTGATCAACTTTATCTATATTTTCTTTCTGGTGAAAACTTTCCTCTGAAATTGGAAAAGGAAAATGAACTGAGTGAGAGCTTTAGACATTACCATGTAATAAATACCACAATTGGACATCTCTGTCCTCTCCATTGTCTTTTTCAGGAGCAAGGTCCTTCTAACAGGGGTGACTTCTAAACCTATCAGGATATCTTTAACTTTATTCTGACCTCAAATTTCAACTGTTTGTTGACCATTTGTTTCCACATAGATTTCCCCTTTCTCCAGTCTGGCTCAACTCTATACCTATCCAGTCTCAGTATCTTAGCATTGTAACTGACATGGCTTGAACCATCCATTATCATATACAATTGCCACATAACCCTGTTAATTTTTCATTCATGACAGCTCAAAACCTATTCTCAATTCTTCATGCCTCTGATATTTTTCCTTGTCTTGGTCCTTATCCTTCTATTCTAATAAGTCTCTGCTCTCTCTACTCTCTTTTAATATATCCTGCATAATATGGCCGGAATAATTTTTTAAAATATCTTTTTAAAGCGCAATACTCCCTTGCAGTTTTTTTCAAAGGCTTCATAAGTAATAGGATAAAGTCTAAATAGCCTGATTTAGCATTCAATGACTGCCATGATCTGGTCCCATTCAATTTTTGTACAGAGAAAGAATCTGCTTAATGCTGGCACAGAGAAAGTGTAGATAGTAAAGGGAAACCAAAAGAACAATACTTAACCCAGCTGTTTGTCGCAAGGTGCAATTTGAAAATAGAATAAACATTATCTAGGCAAAGAGTGGAAATGTAGGAGAAAAAGTAAAAGAAGGAAGAATGCTTATGCATTTATTTCACCCATATTTATTGAATGCCTACATTTTGACAGGCACTGTGCTAGGCAGTAAAAATGTCACAGGAATAAGGCAGATGAAATAAAGTCTCTGCTCTCATGGAGCAAATTTTCTGGGAGGGGGAATACATAATATTTATATTTATATTTATATTTAAAGAAATATAAGGTCCAGTAGGAGTTAGTTTTGCTTGACTGTGGTTGGTAGGGTAATAATATGGGTGTAATAATGTATACTTTCAATTTGGACCTTTCACCTAAAATTTCATAGGTGTGCTTAAGTGTGATATTGTCATGTTACAGAATTACATGCTTGTGATTTAGTAATAAAATACTTTGTAATGTAAAAGTATATTATTTGTGCCAGACCCTGTATACAAAGATATAGATATACAGATATGGATATAGAGATACATATGATCTTTCCAGAAGGTATCCAACCATGTAATATGAAAAATAGAGGCATTTATTAAAGAAGATACAAGAAACATCATACATAAGACAACGGCACTTCAGTCCCCTTCAATGTAGGCACCTTGGGGCCTCACACAGTCCTCCCAATCACCATCAGCTGTCCTGTAGTACTTTTCTGAACCTCATCAAAGACATGAAATCTCTTCCCTTTCAAATGTGATTTTAGTTTTGGGAAAAGCCAGGAGTCACAGGACATCAAATCTGGGCTGTAGGGGGGCTTAGTCACCTGGGTGATTTGATGTTTTACCAAAAAACTCTGCATGAGACGTGATGCATAAGCAGGCGTGTTGTCATGATGAGCCTGCCAATCACCAGTTGCCCATAGCTGTGGCCTTCTGAATCCTACAAATAGTTTTCATGGAAAAATATTCAAGCTTAACACAAAATTGGATGCAGATTAATTGCTGTACTCAGTCATTTTGAATGCCATGGACACATAGTACACAAGCTCACTCAATGGTGTTTACTGCCCCTACTAACGAGTACACTGAAGTTATCATTGTTCATGTCTGCACATTCCAGTCCACTATCTTTGGCTGCCAGGTTACATCAATGTTATGCAATCCATTCTCATTATATTTACACAATGGAATACTATGCAGCAGAAAAAAGAAGGAACTCCTACCCTTTGTGACAGCATGAATAGAACTGGAGAGCATTATGCTAAGTGAAGAAAAAAATAAGTCAGGTGGCAAAAGACAAATATTATACAATCTCACCTACAAATGGAACCTAATCAACAAAACAAACAAACAAGGAAAATAAAACCAGAGACATTTAAATAAAGAACACACTGACAGTAACCAGAGAGGAGGGAGGAGAGGGATGATGGGGGAAAATAGGGGAAGAGTCATCAAAGAACATGTATAAAGGACCCATGGACAAAGCCAAAGAGGGGTAGGATCGAGGGTGGGAGGTGGGGATAGATGGGGTGGAGGGGGTGGTGGGGAGAAGATGGAGACGGCTGTACTTTAACAATGATTAAAAAAAACAAAGTGGGTGGGATGGAATGGGAATAAAAGGGAGAAAATTGTACTTGAACAATAATTTAAAAAATAACAAAACAAAACAAAACAAAAACAAATTACTGGACTTTTTCCAGATAGACATTCATGTCCGTGTGTGTGTGTGTACGTTTCAGGTAGTCTGAAGAAAAAGGAACAAGCCAGGAAGGTAAAAAATGATGGAGTGGTGTGACGATGTTTACACAGAGATGTAACAAAAATGAAGAGGGCTATGTGTAAACATGGGGAAAGAGCAATTCAGGCATAGTGAACAGTAATCAATAACACCCTAAGGTTAATGACAGCTTGGGAGATGAGGTTAAGGGGTGGAGGTACTGAGCAAAAAGGAAAAAGGACTCATGGACATGGACAATAGTGTGGTGATTGCTGTGGGATGGGGAGTAAAAGGGGACTAAATGGTAATGGAAAAATACAATAAAGATTAAATTTTTTAAAAAGACCCTAAGATGAGAGTGTGCCTTATGTATTCAAGAAACATAAGAAAACCAGAGCTGAAGCAAAGAACTAATGTAACTGTAGGCTACAATAAGGACTTTGGAACATTGGATCATGCCTGTTTATGAGCGTGTATGAGAGGGAGAGACAGAGAGAGAATCAGTAGAACTCCAATGAGTTCATTTTTATAGGAGTATAGTGCTAGTTTAGGAAATTGCCAAAGATGATACTTTAAAGGAAAGCAGAGAGCAGAAGATCGGACATAACACTTGAGCAATCACATTAAGAAATTTCTCCTTTATCATGGCACAAGACTTATAAGGAACCATTGAAAGGTTTTCAGCTAAAGAATGACATGATTAGATTTACATTTCAGAAAGGTTACTCTGGCAAACAGTGTGGTGAGTTGATTGAACTAGGGCAAGACCAAAGGGAGATCAATTAGGATTCTGTTGCAGCCATCTGAGTGAGAAGCAGTGAAGGTTTACAAATGAGGGGACATAGTTTGAGATACTTAGGAAGTAGAGTAGTCAAAACTTGGTGCTTATTTGAGCACGAGAATTTAGTGACAGGAAGTAGTGATGAATTTTAGATTTCAGGAAAGAAGTAATACACCATATTGTTGCTTAATATTCTATAAGTGTCAAGTTTGTCTTTTCAAAGCCACTGGCCAGAACATATGCATAGGGTTTAGAAATTTATAATCTCAGAAAAGGGATAGTATGAGCATGAAAACTAATATGTTTTGGGCCTCTACTAGATTCTAAGCATTGTTCTAAGTGAATATATATATACATATATATATATATATATATATATATATATAATCTGTAAATCTTTGTGAAGCAATAAACAATGAACTGTATTCTCACAGCTGATAGGGTCTTACACTGTGTAAGTCACAGGATACAGTTTGCTTTCTTATCTCCAGTATTTTTTCTTTTTTCATTTACTATAGGGTCTTATGTAAAAATATATAGTATAATTTTTTTAGTTTAGCTTTCTTAAATTTTGATAAATTTAGTTTTAAATGCTTCTGACATTTTACCATATGAACCAGATAGGGTATTGATTCAACATACATTAAACAAAGAGACACACTATATGCTAACTTTCATAGATGACACACATGCTCAGGAAAGAAATATCTACATCTCTGCCACAGAGAATAATGCAAGAACTATATGAGAGGCAGTAGAATATAGAGGTTAAGCATCTAAAATCTAGAGCCAGCCTGCCTGCTTAAAACTAAATTCTGGCTGCAACAGTGGTTCTTTTTCTTTTCTTTTTTTTTTTTTACTTTTAAATACATGTATGTATTTATTTTCTTAACTTTTTTTTATTGCTGTTCAAGTACAGTTGTCTCCATTTCCCCCCTACAACTCCCCCCCCCCACCCCAGCCATCCCTATTTCCCAACCTTGATCCTACCCGCTTTTGGTTTTGTCCATGTGTCCTTTATAGATGTTCCTGAAAACTCTTCCCTCTCCCCCTCCCATTGTCCCCTCACCTCTCCCCTCTGGTTACTGTCACTTTGTTCTTAATTCCATTGTCTCTGGTTATATTTTGTTTGCTTGTTTGTTTTGTTGTTTAGGTTCCGCTTATAGGTGAGATCACATGGTACTTGTCTTTCACCACCTGCTGTCGCAAATGCAGCAGTAGTTCTTGATGTAAAGAAAAAGTATTGTAGGTTGGTATAAATAAGGAACAGTAAGGACTTCCATTTGATTAGAGCATGAAGTATTGGAAGGGTACTCACAAAAGGTGGGGGTCAGAGCACAGCCACTCCTGAAGGCCAGCCTAAAACCCTCAGAATTTTTTTTGAAAAACCAAACCCAGTGTTGCAATCCACTGATGTGTTTAAAGTAATGTGTTACCCATAAGACTTAAAGTACCAAAGGTTGCAAATGATTTACCTAAAAAGAAAATCAAGTAGACTCAGGGTTATACTCTGATAAGACCATCTTCACTAACATGCTTTCTGATGTGCTTTTTTGAGAATGAGAGGTTGGGTGGAGTTAGAAGCTAGTTTACTAAGAATTACAAATAACCCTCACCTTTATACTTACTCTGTCTTATTCCTAATTTATTCTATAGCTGGTGACGATGACTGTAAGGATTTGCAAGTTGTAACTTTTCAGTTACTTAACTTTTTCTTTCATTTTACACTTAGGCACATTCCTTATTAGGAACAAAAGAATGATAAACAAACAAATAATGCCTAGCACTTCTACATTTACTTTGCACGTGGATGAGAATGAGACTACAAGTGCTTCTGTTAATAAGAACACAATTGAAGACAGTACCTGGTATAATACATAGTAAATGCTCAATAAATATATACTGTACACATTACTATAAACACAAAGGTGATTTTATAAATTTCAGGCTCAGTTTGCGTGGTGAGAAAAGCAATTGCAAACCACAATGTCTTGTTGTGGGGGAGTGTCCAGTCATGGTTGACTTGATCAGTGATTTCAAACAAATTATAGTGACATTTCAAATCAAATTCTGAGCAAGTTGCCCAGAACTTGACAGTTTACTTCCATTAATTTATTTGTCATTGAAAAAAAGCACTGGAAATTATTTAAAAGCATTAAAAATTATCAGGTAAATTTTTGACATCATCCAAAATAGCCAAGTTAAAATGGCTGATTTTGTTACTCAGAGTCTTGTAAGGTGCTTCTATGAATAACATACCAAAACAGCACTGCAGTGAATGTCCTTCACTTACCTTGAAGAATCTGTTTTGGGTATTGCCAAATTTTTAGAATGTTCATCATCAGTTATCATACATGTGAACATTGTTTCATGTTTTTAAAAATAATGGGGTGATGAGGACTGTTGCTGCAATTGGTAAGAAGCTATTGGTAGGCTGTGATCAGGGATACAACATAATCAGTAGGTTTAGGGTGAAGATATCATTAGGACTATGTATTTAAGGAAAATTAGTATAGGAAGAAAACCAAGGATAGGTAGAACAATTAGAAGAATGACTGCTATAACAGTCCAAATTTAAGAGCCTAATATAGGAAATGAATGAAAAGATTGGTAAAATCTTGGAGAGGTATTAGGTTGAACTATATGAAATTGCTGTTATCTAACCCTTTCTGTTCTGCAGAAATGAGAATTATATATCTATACCTAATAGAAACCAAGGTTTAGTAATTTACCTATTGTGAAGAGTGAGGCAAAAGAAGGAGTAAAGTAATGGATATTTTATGTTTTCATGATTGGGAGGATAGAATATAATTGATTATAAGATAATAATAACTATAATTGTTACTTTATTTAGTAAACCTTTATTATGTGCCAATCATCACTTTTTAATATGTATTAAGTCATTTACTCCTCAGAACGCCTCCATAAGGTACTTTGTTTATCCCCATTCACAAAGGAAGAAACAGATATAGAGACAGTAACTTCACCAAAGTTATGTGTTCTAAGTTGAAGAGCTTATATTCAAACCTAGACTATCTGGTCTAAGGGTCTACAGTCAACTCAGTGATAAAGCTGCCTCTATATAAATACCTCTGTGTGGCTATTGTGAATGAGGAAATAGAGGAGACAGATCAACTTGGTTTACTTAGCCATTGTTCCTTTTTATAATATTAATTTATTTTAATTTAAAAAGTAATCCTTTGCAACAGCATGGATGGAACTGAAAAGCATTATACTAAGCAAAGTAAGCCAGGAGGTAAAAGACAAATACCATATGATCTCACCTTTAACAGGAACCTAATCAACAAAACAAACAAACAAGCAAATTATAACTGAAGACACTGAAATTGAGAACAAGCTGACAGTGACCAGAGGGGAGAAGGGAGGGAATTTCAGGGGAAAAGGGGAAGGGTTTGCAGGAACAAGTATAAAGGAAAATGGACAAAAACAAGGGGGGGGTGGAAATGGGAGGGAAGTGGGGAGGGCTGGGGGAGTGGGCTGGGATGGGGGTAAAAGATAGAAAACTGTACTTGAACAACAATTAAAAGAAGAGAAGAGAAGAGAAAAAAATTCAAAAAAAAAGTAATCCATGGTCATTAAAACAAATACAGAAGCTTATATAGGAAAAAACTGAGTCTTCTCAAGCACACTTCTCAAAGGCAATTTGGTGTGTATCTTTCTACAGGTTTTTTACAACTATAAAATTTATGTTTTCATATGCATATGCCCTTATATAATTTTGTTTTCTCTACAAAAATGAAATTATACAGTGCACATTGACTTTCAACTTTTTTTTTTCACTTAATGGACCTTGGGCATCTTTCCATATTATTACATAGATCTATTTGAATCATATCAGAAACATTTTATTTTATAACATGGTTATATCAAAATTTTAAAATCAATATTCTTTAATGAGCACTTAAGTTTTTCCAGCCTTTTCCTCTTATAAGTATATTTTAAATGTTTGTAGGTGTTGCCAAATAAATATCTGAGATCTCATATACTTGCACTAGCAGTATATAAAATAGTATGTTCTCCTACTCTCTTCTTAAGCCCAAGCAAGAATGAGTCCAGATGATCACAATCTGGGAGAGGGTTAAAATCTAAAATCCATTAGGAACAATTAAAGAACATGGGACTGTTGAACCTGGGGAAGAGAAAACTCAAGGTAACATAACTCTTGTCTTTAAAACTCTGAAAGACAGAAGAGATCAAGCTAATAAAAATATTGTCAATGGGAAGAAAATGCAGGGAAACAGAAATTTTCTATTAATCAGAAGATAGTGCTTTCTAGAAAATTTGCCCTGAGATGGAACAGTCTATCTCTGAGGAGAGTAGGCTCCCTGTTGCTGGAGATGTATAAGCAGGTATATCAAAACTTGTTGGGATTAGATTAGAGAACATTGCCTATCCTGTTCTTCCATGAGATTATATTGGAAACGACAATTTTTGAAGTGGGAAAGAAAAAGGGGACCCAGGAGATCCTCTTCACAACCAAAATTTCACTGCTTCTGGGGTGATAATCCTGGGACCCCTAGTAATGTTGCACCTCTAAGTGATGGTAGAATTCTGTGTAGGGCCTGTTTATATAGAGCCTATCATAAGAATAGAAAGGACACACAGAGACAGATCTACTGTGCTTTTCCAGAAGGCCAACAGGCATGTCTGACACACTGCAGAAAAACTCCACCAACTTCTCAGAGATGTTTTCCCAAGCCAGCATTATGAAATAATTTATAGGCCAAAGGGCCAAAAATTTATTGTCTGTTCAGAATGGCAGAAGGCTGACTGAACCTGATTCTCTAAACTAGAAGTGCAGCTCTACCACTGGCTGGCTGTATGGCTTTGGACAAACCCTTTTGTTATTCTAGGCCTTGGTTTTTCCATCTGTACAGAGGAGAATTAGACTGTATGTTTTCTGTTTCTTTCCATCTCTGATGTTCTATGGAACTATGTGCCTTTAAGTCAAGTGTCCCTTTATGTTTCTGTAACATGCTGTTCTGACCTCTATCATTCCACTCAATGGTTTCTGTTGAAATTGTGTTTACTCTTTCCCTCATTGGGCCATGAAGTTCTTGGCTTAACACATGGTCTGGCACTTAGTAGGCACTCAATTCAGTATTTATTGAAATAAATTTGAATTATTTATGACACTGTGCTTGTAAGTCTTGGTCTATGGATAAGCTTTAAAAATTATTACACCACCCAATGGGATTCCACTCTTGAGCCCTACTGCTTTCTTCCTGAACCCCACAGAAATTAATAACTGAAAGCAGTGAGAACAGGCAGCACCCCTGACAGAGGAATGACTCTTTGATCCTCTGATGTCATGCTGGCTGCCTCTTTTCCTAGCATCTCTCAACGGTTTCAGCTTGAAGTTCCTTTTGTCTTTCTAAAGTTCTAGCAAAATCAGCTGGGATCTATTCCTGAGGGTTCCCTATTCAGTGTCTCTCCCTGGTCTGCCTTGCAAATGGCATTTTGCCAACCAAATCATGTCTTCTCTGGAACTGTATCTTTTCTGTCCCCACCCCATTGCTAAAATGAAGAGAGGGTTCTGTCTCCATTGTCTTCTCTGGTTCTGTCTCCAACCATCCCAGCATCAGAATTCTTGTTAGGAAGCAAAATCCAAGGCTAGCTTTACTCCCATCCTATTTTGAGAGTCCAGATATAAAGCAAATGGTGACAGCAACAGAGTTCCTTGTACTTTGAGCCCTGGCTGGAGATAATGACCAGCTGGGGGAGATTTCAATTATATTTAGACTTGTTCTAACCACAAAATTAACTGAAGAATGAATAAAGATGGAAGAAGAGAGATTAGAAAGCACAATTTGGTGAGAGAAGCATTTCAAGTTTGCTTGCTTTCAGTTTTGGAGCATGGCCCATCTTACCTAAATAGCAACTCTCTCCCACAAAGTCCTGAATAATGTACAGTAGGAGGGGGGCAAAAACACATCATGATAATGTATAGTACTCCCCCTTCTGCTATCAGAAATCTAGACATCAGACTAATGCAACAACAAAACCAGAAGGCTAATATCAGCTAGCTACAGCCTTCTCTGTCTACATAATGGCCATGCCTGACAGCAGGGAGGATCAGCTCTCAAAGCAATCCTATTTAGGTAGAACATGCCTATGTATATCCTAATCTGTACACTTTTAACCTGTCAGCATTAGAAGAGATCTCAAAGATAATTTAGGCAGTTTGAATATATGTTGTTGTTGGTGGTGATGGTGGTGGTGCTCAGTTGTTTGATTGATTTTCCAATGAGTTTTTTCTTCAAATGAACTTTTAAATAGAGTTAAAGATCTGTAAAAAAATCATAGCTGCTTTAGAAGAGTGGAGGTAAGGAGCCAGAACCCACCTTCTCAGTATCTCTTTGATTCTTGAAGTGCCTTCTGAAGAACTTCCCCAGGGCTCCATGGAACCCATTTTTTTCTTTTAAATATATTTTATTGATTATGCTATTACAGTTGTCCCATTTTTTCTTCCCTTTATTCCCCTCTTCCCTGCACCACCCCTCTGACCAGTATACATCCCTTAGTTTATATCCATGGGTCATAAACATAAGTTCTTGGGTGTCTCCACCTTCTATGCTATTCTTACCTCCCATCTATATTGTACCTACCAATTATGCTTCTAGTTCACTGTACCTTTCCCCCTATTCTCCCTCTCCCCCTCTCTGCTGATAAAACTCCATGTTATCTCCATTTCTGTAATTCTGTTCTTGATCTAGCTGTTTGCTTAGTTTTGGTTTTAGTTTCTTAGGTTCAGTTGTTGATAGTTGTGAGTTTGTTGTTATTGTACTGTTCATGCCTTTGATCTTATTCTTTTTCTTCTATAAGTTCCTTTAACATTTCACATAATAAGGGTCTGGTGATGATGAAGTCCTTTAACCTGACTTTATCTTGGAAGCACTTTATTTGCCCTTCCATTCTAAATTATAGGTTTTCTGGATAGAGTAATCTTGGATGTAAGTCCTTGCCCTTCAATACTTGAAATACTTCCTTCCATCCTCTTCTTGCCTGAAAGTTTCCTTTTGAGAAATCAGCTGATAATCTAATGGGAACTCCTTTGTAGGTAACTGTTTCCTTTTCTGTTGCTGCTTTTAAGATTCCCTCCTTATCTTTAATGTGGGTAATTTAATTATGATGGATCTTGGTGTGTTTCTCCTTGGGTAGACAGGGCAGTCCAACATTCATGTGCAGATAAGCCAGGAGGAACAACTAGAAAGTGAGACAGACCACACAACACAGGGTTCCAGTGTGGACAACTAAAGCCTAAAAACCTCTGGCTATAAAAACCTGTGGGGGCTGTGGCAGTGGGAGAAACTTCCAGCCTCACAGAAGAGTTTGTTGGAGAGACCCACAGGGTCCTAAAACATACACAAACCTACCCACCTGGGAATCAGCACCAGAATGGCCCAATTTGCTTATGGGTAGTGGAAGAAGTGACTGAAAGTGGGACGAAAGCCAAGCAAATGGCATTGTTCCCTCTCTGATCCCCACCTTATACAGTGTCACAATGCAGCACAGTGGGTTGCCACACCCTGGCAAACAGTTAAGGCTCTGCCCTTACAATGTAACACGTGTGTCCAGACAAAGAAATATGGTCCACATGAAAGAATAGATCAAAACTCCAGAAAAAGAACTAAGTGATGAGGAGATAGCCAACCTATCAGATCCAGAGTTCAAAACATTGCTATTGAACATGCTCACAGAAATTATTGAGTATGGTAGCAAAATAGAGGCAGAAGTAAAAGCTATGCAAAGTGAAATGAAGAAAAATAGGAGAGTAAGATGGAGGAGGAGTGAATGGAAGTCATGCTAACCTCCTCCCAGGAACAATTTGGAATTACAACTAAATTTGTGGAGAAATCACCTGGAACAAACAACTGAACAACAATGAGAGGGAAGACTTATAACCTTGGACATACAGAAGAATCAACCTCAGCACAACCTTACTGCACCTGCACAACAGCATACAAGACATGGTGGGTGGAGTGGCCCTCAGTCAACCAGCAGGAGGGAAGGACCCACCAAAGAATGACCCAACAACAATCAAAATCCAAATATATCTAAAGAGCCAACATAAGCAGCATAAAAGGCACCCCAAGAACATCAAGTTCAGGAGATCAAGGAGACCGCACCAATGAATCTCACAGGTCTCCTACCATAGAAGTTCATACCACAAACTCAGGGAGTCAAAAACAGACCAATATAAGAAGCAGGAGGAAACAAAAAGAGCCTCACAAACAATGGGAAGACAAAGAAACAAACCTCAACTGAAGGGAAGGATGAAGCCTCAGAAAGAGTGTTAAATGAAATAAAGGCAAATAAGCTGTCAGATACTGAGTTCGAAACAATGGTTATAAGGAAGCTCAATGAGCTCAGTGATAATTACCAACAGCTACAAGGAAACTATGAAGAATTTACTACAAATTATATCAATATGAAAACAGACATAGAAACCAGCAACAAGAGCAAATGAAGAATACAATTTCTGAGTTGAAGGACATAGCAGAAGGAATAAAAAATAGGCTGGATGAAGCAGAGAATTGAATTAGTGAGCTGGAAGACAAGGTAGGAAAAATCCAAAAAAGAGCAAGAAAAGGAAAAAGACTCAAAAAGAATAAAGAGGGGTTAAGGGAGCTTCAGAACAATGTGAAACAATAATATCCATATAATAGAGATGAAGAAGGAGGAGGAGAAGGAGAGGAAGGAGGAGAAGGAGGAGGAGAAGAAGAAATAGAAAAATGGGTTGAAAAGGTAATGATGGAAAACTTCCCTAATTTGATGAGAGGAAAATCACATAAATCCAAGAAGCACAGAGGGTCCCAATCAAGAGGAACTGAAAGAGGCCCACTTCAATACACATCATAATTAAAATGGCAAAATCCCAAGACAAAGAGAAAATCTTAAAGGCAGCAAGGGAGAAGAAATAGGAAGTAATATACAAGGGAGCCACAATGAGGCTAGCAGCTGACTTCTCAACAGAAATATTACAAGCCAGAAGTGAATGACAAGAAATATTCCAAGTAATGAAAAGTAAATTCCTGCAACCAAGACTACTCTACCCAGCAAGGCTCTCATTTAAAGTGGAGGTGAAGTACAGAGTTACTCAGCAAAAAAAAAAAAAAAAAAAAAAAAAAAAAAAAAGGCTAAAAGAATAGGCCTCCCCCAACTAGCACTGCAAGATATGCAAAAGGGACTGTTTTAAGAAGATGAAGGGAAAGAGTGAGAGAGAAAGGAACACAGGTACAAAGGGGGTAAAATTGCAATGAATAAGTACCCATCAATAATAACCTTAAATGCAAATAGATTAAATGCTCCAATTAAAGGACATAGAGTAGCTGAATGAATAAGAAATTATGACCCACACATATGCTGCCTACAAGAGACCCACCTCAAAAACAAAAGACCTACACAGACTGAAAGTGAAGAGTTGGAAAAAAAAGTCCAAGCAAATGGAAAGGAAAAAAAAAAAAGCTGCAGTAGCAATACTTATATCCAATAAAAAAGACAAAAAAATCTAGAAAAAGACTCAGAAGGTCACTTCATAATACTCAAGGGAAGAACCTATCAAGAAGACATAAATATTATAAACATATATGCACACACCATAGGACCACTCAAATATATAAGGGAAATCTTGGAGGACTTCAAGAAAGATATAGACAGCAACAAACATATAGCACGGTTTTTTTTTTTTAAGAAAATACTATAAAAATGGATAGATCTTCCAAAAAATAGATCAAGAAGGATATTGTGGAACCGAAAGACACATTAGATCAAATAGACTTAACTGATATATATTTAGAACCTTTCATCCCAAAGAAGCAAAATACACATTGTTTTCAAATGTACATGGAACATTTTCAAAGATAGACTACATGATAGGACACAAAACAAGACTCAACAAACTCAAGAAAATTGAAATCATATCAAGCATTTTCTCTGACCACAAGGGCTTGAAACTAGAAACAACCCCAAGGAAAAATCTCAAAAACATTCAAACTTATAGAAACTGAATAGCATGCTATTAAACAATGAATGAGTTAATAATGAGATCAAAGAAGAAATCAAAAAGCATATACAATATTCAAGGATTGGAAGAACTAGCATTATCAAAATGTCTCTATTACCCAAAGTAATTTACAGATTCAATGTAATCCCTGTTAAAATACCAATGACATATTTCACAGATATAGAACAAACATTTCAAAAATTTATGTGAAACCATAAATGATGCTGAATAGCTGCAGCAATTTTGAGAAAGAAGCACAAAGTAAGATGGATCACAATACCTGATATCAAACTATATTAGAAGGCCTCAGTAATCAAAACAGTCTTGTGCTGGCATAAGAATGGACATGTAGATCAATGTAAGAGAATAGAGAGCCCAGTAATAAACTCATGTCTCTATGGTCAATTAATATTCAACAAAGGGGGCATATGCACAAAATGGAGTACGAATAGCCTCTTCAACAAATGGTGCTGGGAGATCTGGAGAGCTGCATGCAAAAAATGAAAATGAAACTTGATCACCAACTTACACCATACACAAAAATAAACTCAAGATGCATAAAAGACTTAAATACAAGTTGCAACACCATAAAAGTACTAGGGGAGAATATAGGCAGGAAAGTCTCAGAGATTCCATGCAGCAATATTTTCACAGATATGCAAGGGACATAAAGGAAAGAATAAAAATATGGGAATTCAAAATAAAAGACTTCTGCACAGCTAAAGAAAACGTTACAAAGTGAAAAAGGAATCAACTGAATGGAAAATATATTTGTCAATGATACCTCGGACAAGGGTTAGATCTCCAAAATAAAGAACTCACATGATTCCACTCCAGGAAGACAAACCATCCAATTAAAAAATAGGCAAAGGATCTGAACAGACACTTCCCCAAGGAGGACATACAGAGGGCCCAGAGACATATGAAAGGATGCTCAGTATCACTAGCCATCAGAGAGATGCAAATTAAACCACAATGAGATACCCCCTCACACTGGTCAGAATGGCCATCATAAATAAATCAACAAACTATAAGTGCTAACAAGGTTGTTGAGAAAAGGGAACCTTAGTACACTTTTGATGGAAATACACACTGGTGGAGCCACTGTGGAAAATAGTATGGAATTTCCTCAAAAGACTAAAGATGGAACTGTCTTTCAATCCAGAGACCCCACTTTTGGGACTATACCCTAAGAATCCTGAATCACCAATTCAAAAGAACCTATGAACCCCAGTGTTCATATCAGCACAATTTACAATAGCCAAGTGCTGGAAGCAACCTAAGTGCCTATCAGTAAATGAGTGGATCAAAAAACTGTAGTACATTTACACAATGGAATACTACACAGCAGAAAGGAAGGAGCTCCTACCCTTCATAACTGCACAGATGGAACTGGAGAGCATTGTGCTAAGTGAAATGAGCCAGGTGGTGAAAGACAAATACCATATGATCTCACCTATAAGTGGAACCCAATCAACAAAACAAACAAATGAGCAAAAGAGAACCAGAGACACTGAAATAAAGAACAAACTGACAGTAACCAGAGTGGAGGGGGAGGGTAAATGGGGGGACAGGGGAAGTGTCCTCAAGGGACATGTATAAAGTACACATGGACAAACCAAAAGGAGGTAAGATTGAGGGTGGGAGGTGAGGATGGGCAGGGAGGGGGGAATTGTGGGAGGGAAATGGAGACAATTGTACTTGAACAACAATAGAAATAATGAGGAGAGGCTTAGGAACCTCTGGGACAACTTTAAACATTCCAACCTCTAAATCATAAGGGTGCCTGAAGGAGAAGAGAAAGAGCATGGAACTCATTTTTAAAAATATTGATCTAGCCCAGTTCTCTCATGTTACAGAGTAGAAAACTAAGGCTAAAAGTCATACCAAAATTTAGTTTATTTCCACATATAAAAACCAGATTTTCTGATTGCTGATCTAAGGAACTTTGTGACTCCATGCTGCTCTTTGTTTGAAACTTATCACTAAATTTCTGTGGGTTAAAATACTTTTCCTATAACAGCAAGAATGAAGACTGAGATCTTCACTGGTAATTGGTTTTGCAGGCAGCACTGCAATGATACATTTTGTGGTCTAATGAGACAATTCTAAATCTCAAAAATCTGTCAATAAAATTAACCTATAATGTCAAAAGGAAACATACTTTTCTGTCTGAAGCAGAAAGAATGACTTAATTGTAGCTTATTCAGTTGTGTTAACATCTAAAGGGACAATGTGTAAATCAAGAAAAGAGGGGATCATTACGAACACAGAAAAACAAGGTATCAGAAGGATCCCAGTTGGCAGTGTGTATATCCTGGAAAGTCTAAGCACCACCAGAATCTAAAGGACCTCCAAATTCAAGTCACTAAAAAAGTGTTTCTAACAGGTAGAGATGGTCTGGATAAAATATCCCTTAAACCGATCCATCTCCTTTTTGTAGGACTCCTTCCTTATTAAACAACCTTCTGCATCTGCTTAATAATTGGACTTTTCAGGAGGTAAGAGTTCCTTCTTTGCAGTCTGTTTTCTGTCTTAAGACCTTTTTTTACTCTACAGCCTTACTGGGCAATTATCTCCACTGTTATAGCTTCCACTTCCTATAACCAATGAATATCAAATCTCTAGCTCTAGTTTAAGTCCCTCTACTGAGTTTTAAAACTATTAATCCAATTCCTTATTACTGTATGCCTTCAGGCTCACATGACCCTCAAACTCAAAAGCCATGGATTAGTTAAGGTCCCAACCAGAAGCAGAAAACACATTCAATATAGAAAAATTTGAGCCAACTGATTTTACAAAGAGGCTATTTACAAAGGGGTAGGTGTAGGGGAACAATAAGGGATTAAAGCTTTAAGTCAAGATAGTAGCCTTTGAGCTGTTATCACCCTGAGGGGAGGACTAAGGGAGGGAGCAGTCACTAGACTCTGGAGGAAGAGAAAGTTCTGTAGAGTTGGCCACCTTCAAAGGAACAGTGTTTTTTTCAGTTAAGAGAATCAAGCAGCCCAAGGCAATTTCTCAGAGAGGAAGCCAAGGGAATAATAATCCTGACCTTTCTGTATTTTTATTCAGTTTTCTGATGGTGCCTCCTGTTGGCTGAGTGCAGAAGACACTGCAACCGAGAAATGAAGCTTGTTCAGTTCAGCTTCTCTGGGAGTGGATTTTTGAGTGGCAAATGGAAGATATCTGGCATGTGTGTGCTTTTGTGCATGCACATTTGCACATCATGTGTGTGCCCATGTATGTGTGTGCCTATATAAATGTATCTGTATATAATATACATATACTTTTGTGTGTATGCATGCAATTTCCCTAACACATATTCTTGCTACCAATTCTATTTAAAAAATGCACTATACTGTGGAGTGCATGTCAGGCCTGGATTAATCAACTTCAGCGTCCTCAAAGGAAGAATGCAGTTTCCCAAAAGGGGGTTCCATGAAATAGCATTCCTGTATGTTAATAGATATTCTAAGATAAATGGATTCTGTGATTAGATAAGTTTGAAAATACTGGGTAAAAAATGGTTCAACTGTGTTTAATATTTTAGTATTTCTGAGGGCCCTTATATCTTAATATGTATTATAATCATCTAAAAGAAAATTATAATAATTAACATTAGTTCAAATAATGTGGTTGAAGGAGATTTCCTGGAACTAATGTTCTAAACAACACAGTTTGAGACATTCTGCTCTAGCCTAACCACTCCATTTGAAAGAGAAATCTGAGCTGCAGAAAAGAGAATGTTTTGCCTCAAGTCCCAGGATAGCTCAATGAAAGGGCCAGAACTCAGGCCTACAACTCAGAAATCTGTAGTCCACTGCTGTTTGCATCATATCACATTGCCTTACTAGCTTCCTTTAATAATAGCACATTAATAATATATCTTCTATGAGATTACCTAAACCATTTTTGAATTTTATTTCAGTTTCTACTATGCATTACCTTAGGATAACAATTGCCAAAAATTATTATTGGCAGAGTAAAATATCATTTCTTAAATTTGCCTAAAATTAAGAAGGATGAAGGATTTGCACAAACAATTATAAAGGACATATGGACAATAACAAAGTGGGGTGGAAATGAGGGAGGGAGTCAGGGAGGGTTGGGGGAAAAAGGCAGAAAACTGTACTTGAGCAACAATAAAAAGAAATGATTGATTTCCACCTTTACAGAAAGAGACTCCAAGATCTCTTATTCTAGATTTTGTGAACAAGGTTATTTTTCCCTCTTCAAGTCTTTGATGATAATGGTCTTAGATTTTTACTCCCTCTCAGTCTCTGTCTTTTTATCATAAATGCACATGAAATGTGAAAGTTAGGACTCTAAGGTTCAGGCTAAACTCTTTTAATGAGCAGCAGAGTAATCTTGGGCAAGTCATGTTTTGGCTCTCTGTTCCTAGATCTGTAAAACTGGAGGGGGTAGAAGCTGAAAAATAGCAGAATAGATAATTAGATGTTTTCTTTGAGTCTGTGATTTATAATTCTTAGACTGCACACACTGTAGCTGCCTCTTGATCTTACACAAATAGGATCATGTTAGGCCAAGGACATATGTTGTTTCTTAATTTTTGCCAATTATCATGATTGAGATTTACTAAATTTTACTGATTTCAAATCCATCATTGTATAGGTGTGATTTCCAAAAATTTTAAATGTGTTGCTTTATACTTGCCCATGTTGAAACTCATCTACCTTCTTTCTGCTCTTTCGCATACACTCTAGAGAGTTCACTGATATTTATCCTTGTAAGGCAAACATCTTCCTACCTGCAAGGGTTATATTTAAGCAGCAATTCCTATTCCATATAATTTATAGAAACATTAAGATGAGCTCAGGGTAACATGAGAGTTTCAGTAATTTTTAGTTTAAAATGTCAAATGATTTTTTCTCCTACCTTTTTATTCTGAAAGTTTCAGATGTACAGGAAAAAAGTACTGAACATTTCCATCTCTTCACCCATATTCTGAAAATTATTAATTGCTAACAATTTTGCCACTTTGTGTACTCTCCCTCTCAATATCATCTAAGGAAATTATCATTAATTCAATAATATAATCTAATGTATAGTCCATATTAAAATTTTTCAATTTTCCTCCAAATACCATTTTTCAATATTTGATCCAATCAAGCTTCATAAATGTATTTGTTTATGCCTCTTTATTTTGTTTTAACCAAGAAGAGTTCCCCTTCTGCCTTTATAATGACCATAATCTTATTTGAGGAGTTCAGCTAATTGTTTTGTGAAATGTCACATATTCTGATTGTTTCTTTATTAATGTATTTAGGGTAAAAATGATTGGCAACAGTACATCATTGGTGTTGTTTTGTATTTGCCATTACCTCACATCCAAAGGTAAATAACATCAGGCTATTCTACTAGTGATGATAAGTTGGTCACTTTATAAAAGTGGTGAACATTAAATCTTTTCCTCAGATTTCTATAACTTCCTCATTTTAATTAATAGTAGTTGATCATTTACGGCCTTGTGAATATCCTGTTCCCCCCAAATATTTTGCCTTACATTTTAGTATTTACTGATGATACTAAATGACTGAGTTATTCATGCAGTGGAAGTGGCAGCATGGTGATTTGTTATCATTCCCACTCTATTCATTAATGATCATTCTTTTTAAAAGAAGTATTGCATTACCAAACACATAAATTTTAAATATTTTCCTTCTCTGCTCCCCTCACAATTTTTAAGAGTATCACAATGAATTAGTGGACATACATATTTTTAATTTGAGGTGTTATAACATAGCCATTCATTTTGTTTTTAGCTTGTATTGTATTTATTTCTTTTTCTTTTTTTTCTTTTTTTTCAGTTACAGTTCACATTCAATATCATTTTGTATTAGTTTCACATGTACAGCATTAGTGGTTAGACAGTCATATAGTTTAAAAAGGGTTCCCCTTGATATTTCCATTATCCAACTAGCACTATACATAGTTATTATAGTTTATTGAATATATTTTGTATGCTGTACTTTACATTCCCATGACTATTTTGTAACTACAAATATGTACTTGTTAAACCTTCTTTACCTTTTCACATTCTTCACCTCAGGCAACAATCAGTGTGTTTTCTGTATTTATGAGTCTCTCTCTGTTTTGTTTGTTCATTTATATTTTTCTCTATATTCCACATATAAGTGAAATCATATGGTATTTGTCTTTCTCTGACTGACTTATTTCACTTGGCATATTACCCTCTAGGTCCATCCATGCTGTTACAAATAGTAAGATTTTGTTCTTTTAATAGCCTTTTACTTTTTTTTTTCATTTTTTATGTTTCAAAGTGTTTACTTATTTTTTTCATTTTTTCATTTTTTTTTTGGCTTTTTAAATTGTTGTTCAAGTACAGTTGTCTCCATATTCTCCACTCCACTACCTCCTGCCCCACCCATCCCTACCTCCCACCCATGATCCTACCCCCTTTGGCTTTGTTTTTCATTGTTCTTCAATTTTTATTGAATTTACCAGAGTGATATCAGTTAATAAAATTATATACATTTCATGAATACAATTCTATAACATATCATCTGTATATTGTATTGTATGTCCACCACCCAAAGTCAATGTCCCATCATCACCATTTACCCCCTTTATCCTCTTCTACCTGCCCTCCCCTTCCCTCTGGTAATCACCATACTGTTATCTGTGTCTATGAGGGTTGTTGTTTATTTCCGGGGGCTTAATCCCTTCACCTATTTCACCCAGTCCCATAATACCCCTCAACTCTGACAGGTGTAAGTCTATTCTCTGTAACTATGACTCTCTCTATTTTGCTTGTTTGTTTATTTTGTTCATTAGATTGCACATGTGACGGAAATCATATGGTATTGGGTTGGCTAAAGAGCCTGTATGGTATTTTCTGTAAAATAAAAAAACCTATTTTTAATTTTTTAATTTTATTTTAATCATTGTTCAAGTAAAGTTTTCTCCCTTTTACTCCCAATCCAGTCCACCCACCCAACCCTCCCTCTTCCCTCCCATTACCACACTCCCCCCAGTTTTTGTCCGTGTGTCCTTTAAATTTGTTCCTGTAAACCCTTCCCGTTGTCCCCTGAAATTCCCTCTTCTCTCCCCTGTGGTCACTGTCAGGCTGTCCTCTATTTCAGTGTCTTTGGTTATATTTTGCTTGTTTCTTTGTTTTGTTGTTTAGGTTCCTGTTAAAGGTGAGATCATATGGTATTTGTCTTTCACCGCCTGGCATGTTTCGCTTAGCATAATGCTTTCCACCTCCATCCATGCTGTTGCAAAGGGTAGGAGCTCCTTCTTTCTTTCTGCTGCATAGAATTCCATTGTGTAAATGTACCATAGATTTTTGATCCATTCATTTACTGAGGGGCATCTTGGTTGCTTCCAGCACCTAGCTATTGTAAATTGTGCTGCTATGAACATTGGGGTGCATAGGTTCTTTTGGATTGGTGTTTTAAGTATTCTTAGGATAGAGTCCCAGCAGTGGAATTTCTGGGTCAAAAGGCAGTTCCATTTTTAGTTTTCTGAGGAAGTTCCATACTGCTTTCCATAGTATTGTACCAGTCTGCAGTCCCACCAACAGTGCACGAGGGATCCCTTTTGTCCACAACCTCTCCAACACTTGTTTGTTGCTTTGTTTATGATGGCCATTCTGACTGGTGTGAAGTGGTATCTCATTGTGGTTTTAATTTGCATCTCTCTGATGGCTAGCAATACTGAGCCTCTCTTTTCATGTGTCTCTGCAACCTCTGTATATCCTCCCTGGAGAAGTGTCTGTTCAAGTCCTTTGCCCACTTCTTAATTGGATTGTTTGTCTTCCTGGAGTGGAGTCATGTGAGTTCTTTATATATTTTGGATATCAAACCCTTGTCCAGGGTACCAGTGATAAATATGTTTTCACCTACAATTTGTTCTCTTTTCATTTTAATGCTGTTTTCTTTAGCCGTGCAGAAGCTTTTCAATTTGATGAGATCCCATTTCTTTATTTTTTCCTTTAGGTTCCTTGCTCTAGGGGACATATCAGTGAAAATATTGCTGCATGTAGTATCTAAGATTTTCCTGCCTATGTTCTCCTGAAGGACTTTTATGGTGTCATGACTTATATTTAAGTTGTATTTCCATCTTGAATTTATTTTTGGGTATGGTGTAAGTTGTGATCGAATTTCATTTTTTTGCATGTAGCTGTCCAGTTCTCCCAGAACCATTTGTTGAAGAGACTGTTTTTGCTCCATTTTATGTTAATGCGGCCTTTGTCAAATATTAATTGACCATAGAGAAATAGGTTTATTTCTGGGCTCTCTGTTCTGTTCCATTGGTCCACGTGCCTGTTTTTATGCCAGTAGCAGGCTGTTTAGATTACAGTGGCCTTGTAGTATAGTTTAGTGTCAGGTATTGTGATCCCTCCTACTTTACTCTTTTTTCTCAAAATTGCAGGAGCTATTTGGGGTCGTTTATGATTCCATAAAAATTTTTTAAGTGTTTGTTCTATGTCTTTGAAATAAGCCATTGGTACTTTAATAGGAATTGCATTGAATGTGTAAATTGCTTTTGGTAGTATGGACATTTTCATGATATTAATTCTTCCAATCCATGAACACGGTATATGTTTCTATTTGTTTGTGTCTTCCTTGATTTCTTTCCTCAGTGTTATGTAGTTTTCTGAATACAGGTCTTTTACCTCTTTGGTTAGATTTATTCCTAGATATTTTATTTTTCTTTTTGCTATTTCAAATGGGATATTTTCCTTGATTTCCACTTCTGCTGTTTCATTGTTGGTGTGCAAAAATGCCTTTGATTACTGGATATTGACTTTGTATCCCACTGTTTTGCTGAATTCATTTATTAGGTGAAGCAGTTTTTTGGTGGAGTCTATAGGATTTTCTATGTACACTATCAGGTCATCTGCAAACAGTGACAGTTTTGTTTCTTCCTTTCCGATTTAAATGCCTTTTGTTTCTTTTTCTTGTCTGATTGCTGTGGCTAAAACTTCCAGTACTATATTGAATAAAAGTGGTGAAAGTGGACAGCCTTGTCTTGTTCCTGCCCTTAGTGGAAAAGATTTTAATTTTTGCCCATTGAGTATGATGTTGGCTGTAGGTCTCTCATATATGGCCTTTATTATGTTGAGGAATGCTCCCTCTATTCCCACTTTGCTGAGCGTTTTTATCATAAATGGGTGCTGTACTTTATCAAATGGTTTTTCCGCATCTATTGATATGATCATGTGGTTTTTGTCTTTGCTTTTGTTTATGTGATGTATTACATTTACTGATTTGTGAATATTGTACCATCCTTGCATCCCTGGAATGAACCCCACTTGGTCATGGTGTATGATCTTTTTAATGTATTGTTGGATGTGGTTTGCCAGTATTTTGTTGAGGATTTTAGTGTCAATGTTCATCAGCAATATTGGCCTGAAGTTTTCTTTCTTTGTCATGTCTTTATATGGTTTTAGAATTAGGATGATGCTGGCCTCATAAAAAGAGTTTGGGAGCCTCCCATCTTTTTTGGATATTTTGGAATAATCTGTGAAGGATAGGGGTTAGCTCTTCCTTAAATGCTTTGTAGAATTCTCCTGTGAAACCATCTGGTCCAGGGCTTTTGTGTGTTGGGAGTTTTTTGATTACTTCTTCAATTTCTTTTGCTGTTATTGGTCTCTTCAGGCTTTCTGCTTCTTTTTCATTGAGTTTTGGAAGACTATATTTTTCTAGAAAGTTGTCCATTTCACCTAGGTTTTCAAATTTCTTGGCATATAGTTCTTTGTAGTAATTTCTTACAATCCTTTGTATTTCTGTGGTATCTGTTGTAATCTCTCCTCTTTCATTTCTAATTGTGTTTATTTGGGTCTTCTCTCTTTTTTTCTTGATGAGTCTGCTTAAAGGCTTGTCGATTTTGTTTATCTTTTCAAAGAACCAGCTCTTGGATTCATTGATCCTTAGAATTGTGCTTTTAGTCTCTATGTCATTTAATTCTGCTCTCATCTTTGTTATTTCCTTCCTTCTGCTTGCTCTGGGCTGTCTTTGTTGCTGTTCCTTGAGTTCTTGTAGACGTAGGGTTAGGTTGTTTGTTTGGAATGTGTCTAACTTTTTTAGGTAGGTGTGTATCACTATGAACTTCCCTCTCAGGACTGCCTTGGCTGTGTCCCATAAGTTTTGGGTTGTTGTGAGTTTGCTTTCATTTGTCTCCAGAAACTTTTTGATTTCTTCCCTAATATCATTCTTGACCCATTCATTGTTTAATAGCAATCTATTTAATCACCATGATTTTGAGTGTTTTGGGTTTTTTTTCCTTGGGGTTGGTTTCTAGCTTCAGTCCCTTGTGATTCGAGAAAATGCTTGGTATAATTTCAATTTTTTTTGAAATTGTTGAGGCTTGTTTTGTGTCCTATCATGTGGTCTATCTTTGAAAATGTTCCATGTCCATTGGAAGGGAATGTGTATTTAGCTTCTTTTGGATGGAGGGCTCGCTATATATCAGTAAAGTCCATTTCATCAAGGGTATTGTTCAATGCCACAATATCTTTGTTGATATTTTGTTTGGAAGATCTGTCCATTTTTGATAGTAGGGTGTTAAAATCCCCCACTATAATTGTGTTGCTGTCCATACCTTTCTTGAAGTCCTCTAAGATTTTCTTTATGTATTTGGGTGCTCCAATGTTGGGTGCATATATATTTACAATATTTATGTCTTCTTGGTGGATTCTTCCCTTGAGTATTATCAAGTGACCTTCTGGGTCTCTCTTTATGGCCCTTGTTTTGAAGTCCATTTTTTCTGATATGAGTATTGCTACTCTGGCTTTTTTTTTTTTCCTGTCCATTTGCTTGGAAGATTTGTTTGCAGCCCTTCACTTTCAGCCTGTGCAGGTCTTTTATCCTGAGGTGGGTCTCTTGTAGGCAGCATATGTGTGGGTCATGTTTTCTTATCCATTCAGCTATTCTATGTTTTTTGATTGGATCATTTAATCCATTTACGTTTAAGGTTATTATTGATAGGTACTTATTCATTGTCCTTTATGTACGTGTGTTCCTCTCTCTCTCTCTCTCTCTTTTCCTTCCCTTTCTTAAAGCAGTCCCTTTAGCATCTCTTGCAGAGCTATCAACACACTGTGACTGAGATATCAGGGGGAACCCATCAAATGACAGTATAACCAGCCAAGCAAAGAAGATTATACAGAAAGAAAAAGAATGCCAAAATATATTAAAATAAAAATGTCAGAAAAGTGAGAAAAAGATAATACAAATTTGCAGTAACTTGCAAGCTCAAAAAAAAAAGGAAAAAGAAAGCAGAAGATGGCATGCAGGAAAGATAAATTTGCAGTGCAAGGAATAATACTAGGATGAATGGAAGAGAAACATAAGGGATTGAGAGATATAAAAATAATAAGAACTGAAAAATAAAAACTCACTTAAAACACAAGATAAAATCAATCAACCAACAACAGCCAAAAAAAAAAACAAAAAACCAAAAAACAAAACAACAGAAAAATACAAAACAATACAAAACAAAACAAAACAAAAAAACCTCTTGTTGGTTTCTAACTGGCCAGGCCAGTTTTTCTGGTCTTGCTGGCTTCAGCAGGCTGAGGGGCTTTTGAAATGCTTATCACTCTGCCCAGTTAAATCTCAGTAATTCTCTCAGGTACTATTCCCAGGGCCAGCAGCGCACTGTCCCCAGGGCCAATCTGACTTTCCCCCACAGGACCCTGGGCACTCCCTAGCACACTCTCTGGAGCTCACTGCCGCAGTCTCCCGGGCTCCAGGGCCGAAGGGCTCTTGCATCTTTTCGGTTTTACGATGCAAGCTCCGGGGATTGCAAGGAGACGTGCCCTTCCCTGAAATTCCACCGCGGGGGGCGGGGGGGGGGGCGCTATGTTCTCAGGATGCTCCCACGACCTTTTTGGATTCACGGTGCAATCTCTGTGGATTGTAAAAGGGCACACCCATCCACCAAATTTTTGAGTTTCGGGCTCTAGGAATGCACTAAGCATCTTGTCCTTTCTGGGTTCACAGTGCGAGAGTCAGGATTCCTGATGGGGCACGCACTTCCACCGACCCACATTACCACCAGGCTGAGGGTGTGGGCACACTTCCAGGCCTCCCCTGGTCCTGCTGGCTGGAGGCACTCACTTCTCCCAGGGCTATGGGTGGGTGCTCACAGCCCCTGGGCAATTGTCTCCCAGTCCAACTGCCCTCTCTGTGCCTTCAAGCAACAAGTTCTCCCCTGGTGTTGCTCAACCCCCGTATTTGGGGGAGGGAGCAGTGACTCCCCTCTCCTGGGAGCCCTGAGGCAGACCCGGGAGTACCAGGCCTGGGGACTGCAACCCCCCTGGTCCCCGTGCTGATCCCTGGGTCCCTTTTGTCCTAAAGCAGTCTCCTTACCATCTGGTTTTTCAATGATTGCTATAATTTTTGATGTCCTGTTTTCAAAAATGTTTCGGTAACCTAGGTCACTTGCTGTGTTCCTCTGCCACTCCGCGACTTTCCCTCCTCTTCACAGAAGCCGAGAATCACACTGCCTGGAGCACAGCCGCCAACTTTCACCCTATTTTTCATTTTTGATAATAACTTTATTGACTTTGGATATTTCCCACATGGTAGAACACTGATTGTTCTCAATTAATGTCTTAGTTTGATTGATTGCTATCAACTTCAACTGGTGTATCTGATCATGGATCATCGTCCACCCCAAAATTTCCAGCACAAAACTCACAAACAGCTTTTTAAAATATATATTTTATTGATCATACTATTACGGTTGTCCCATTTTTCTCCCCTTTATTCCTCTCTGCCCTGTAACCCCCTCCCACCAGCATTCCCCCACCTTAGTTCATGTCCATGGGTCATATATATAAGTTCTTTGGCTTCTACATGTCCCATACTATTCTTAACCTCACCCTATTTTCTACCTACCATTTATGCTTATTCTCTGTACCTTTTCTCCCATTCTCCCATCTCCCCATCCCCACTGATAACACTCCATGTGATCTCCATTTCTGTGAATATGTTCCTGTTCTACTTGTTTCCTTAGTTCATTTTTTATTTTGTTTTTGTTTTTTTAGGTTCAGTTGTTGGTACTTGTGAGTTTGTTGTCATTTTACTGTTCATAGTTTTGACCTTCTTTTTATTATATAAGTCCCTTTAACATTTCATATAATAAGAGCTTGGTGATGATGAACTCCTTTAACCTGACCTTATCGGGGGAGCACTTTATCTGCCCTTCCATTCTAAATGATAGCTTTTCTGGATAGAGTAATCTTGGATGTGAGTCCTTGCCTTTCATGACTTTGAATATTTCTTTCCAGCCCCTTCTTGCCTGTAAGATTTCTTTTGAGAAAACTTGGGGGAGCTTTTTTGTAGGTAACGGTCTCCTTGTCTCTTGCTGCTTTTAAGATTCTCTCCTGATCTTTAATCTTGTAGAATGTAATTATGATGTGCTTTGGTGTGTGCTTCCTTGGATCCAACTTCTTTGGGACGCTCTGAGCTTCCTGGACTTCCTGGAAGTCTATTTCCTTTGCCAGATTGGAGAACTGCTCCTTCATTATTTGTTCAAATAAGTTTTCCATTTCTTCTCTTCCTCTTTTCCTTTTGGCACTCCTATGATTCAGATGTTGGAATGTTTAAAGTTGTCCGGGAAGTTCCTATGGTTCTCATTTAAAAATTTTTTTTTTTTCATCCCTGGCTGGCGTAGCTCAGTGGATTGAGTGCAGGCTGGGAACCAAAGTGTCCCAGGTTCGATTCCCAGCCAGGGTACATTCCTGGGTTGCAGGCCATAACCCCCAGCAACTGCACATTAATGTTTCTCTCTCTCTCTCTCTCTCCCCCTTCCTTCCCTCTAAAAATAAATAAATAAAATCTTTAAAAAATATATATATATATATATATATATTTTTTTTTTTTCCTTCATTCTGTTCTGGTTGAATATTTATTTCTTCTTTCTGGTCCAAACCATTGATTTGAGTCCCAGTTTCCTTCCTGCCACTGTTGGTTCCCTGTATATTTTCCTTTATTTCACCTTTCATAGCGTTCACTCTTTCCTCTGTTTTGTGACTATACTCCACCTTTTCTGTAACCATCCTAATTATCAGTGTTTTGAACTGTGCATCTAATAGGTTGGTTATCTCTTCATTGCTTAGTTGTATTTTTTCTGGAGGTTTGATCTATTCTTTCATTTGGGCCATTTTTTTTGTCTCCATGCAACTGTTACACAGTAAGGGGCAGAGCCTTAGGTATTTGTTAGGGTAGGTAACCATGGTCGCTGTTTTGTGGTGATGTATGTGGGGGAGGGGTCTGAGGGGGAACAATGCCTCTTGCTTAGCTCTCTGCCAGCTTTCAATCACTTCCTCTGCTACCCACAAGCAAATTCATCCCATCTGGTGCTGATTCCTGGGTAGTTGATTTTGTGTACATTCTAGGACCCTGTGGGTATCTCCCATTAACTCTCCTGTGAGGTTGGGAGTGCCTCCCACCACTGGAACCCCCACAAGCTTTTACCACCATAGTTTTTAAGGCTGTATTTCCCCATGCTGGAACCCTGGGTTGCACCATCTGTCTCACTCTCCAATTGTTTCTCCCAGTTTATCCACATGCAAATGTGGGACTGCCCACTTTAGCAGCCACTGCCTCACCCAACCTGGTCCTTCAGCTGCTCCCTGCCACAAGTCCTCTCCACATCAGCTGCCTCTCGCTGCCCTCCTACCATCTGGATGAATGTTTTTCTTTAAGTCCTTGGTTTTCAGGCTTTCATACAGTTCATTTTTTTGTCATTTCCCCTCTTTTTATTTTTCAATTTGTTGTTGTCCTTCTTTCGGTTGTGAGAGGAGGCAAAGTGTATCTACTTACATCTCCATCTTGGCTGGGGGTCTCTACAAACCACTTTTGACATGTTTGATCAGTAACAGCACCTTCTCGATATACTGTACAAATCTTTTATATATTTCAGTTGCATTTTTACCTTTCTTGAAATAATAAAGCACAATATGCTAAAAATGTTGCCTATTTTCTTCCATCTTCAATATTAAAATAGCTACACAACAATTCAGCAATTTTCATTTTTTTACATGCATGCTGATATGATAGCAGTCACAATACAATTGAACAAATTGCTTTGAATGAGATTAAAGACATAAATGCCACTAGAATTATCTTATGGGGAAAAAAAAACAAATGAACTTTTTGACCAACCCAATATATATCTTCCTCTTACTGGTTTCTTTCACTTAGCATAATATTCTATAAGTTCAACCAATCTGTCACAAAAGGTAAGATCTCCTTTTTAAATCACTTTTGTAAATTTCAGTAGTTTTTCTTGTCTTTCTAGGTACTATTCCATTTTATTTAGTTAATTTCTCCTCATGAAGTTGTTGATAGTATTCCCATATAACTCTTCTTATTTCATAAGGACAATAGTGTTTTTTTTATTCATTTTATACATTTGTAATTTAGGTCTTCTTTATTTTTTTCTTGTTCAGCATCTGTCAGTTTTGTTGATTTTATTTTAAAAAACATTTGATTTCTTATTTTTAATTCTTTGTTGTCATTTATTTCCAATTTAATATTCATTTATTTCTTCCTTTCGTCTTGCTTTGGGTTTAGTTTGTATTTTTTTCTCCATTTTATTAAGTTTGGAAGTTACGTTATTGATTTGATACCTTTCTGTTTTTAAAATATGTTTTTACAATATAAGTTTTTACAGCTATAAATGTAAGCACTGTTTTATGTGCATTCCTGAAGTTTTGGTGTGTTGCATTCTTTTTTATTCATCTCAAAAATTTTCTAATTGCCCTTGTGACTTCTTCTTTCACCCATTGGTTATTTAAGATTGTGATGCTTAATTTCTACACAGAACCTGAACTATTAATCTTATTCTTCAAAAAAATTTTATGTGACTTATCAGTAACTTTTTTCTCAGAGGATATAAGGAATAAGAAAATATTCTGGTATCCTTTTTCCAAATATCTAGCAATTTGTACCAATAACACTTGTTGAATACTGCATATTATTGACTGCCTTAGAATGAAGCTTTTATGTATTTATTTTCCTGGTCCTCGAGTTTTATTTAAAATCCTTCCTTGTTTTTTTTTTTTCCATTTCCACTCCATTAATTGAATTAATTTTTATAAATTATAAAATGTTCATTATACATGTTATAATTTTATCTAAAGTTATATCCCTAATTTTATCTTATTTTTAGTATTCTGCATTATTTATTTTTTTTACTGTTGTTCAGTTATAGTTGTCCCACCTTTTTCTACATTGCTGCCTCCTACCTCATCTCTCCCCTCCATGGGGGAACATTAGTATACTGTTGGTTGGAATGCACGCTGGTGCAGACACTGTGGAAGACAGCATGAAATTTCCTCAAAAAACTAAAGATGGAACTGCCTTTCAATACAGTGATCCCACTGCTGGGAGTATATGGTAAGAATCCTGAATCACCAATTCAAAAGAACCTATGCACCCCAATGTTCATAGAAGCACAACTTACAATAGCCAAGTGCTGGAAGCAACCTAAGTGCCCATCAGTAAATGAGTGAGTCAAAAAACTATGGTGTATTTTAACAATGGAGTACTATGCAGCAGAAAGAAAAAGGAACTCATACCCTTCATGACAACATGGATAGAACTGGAGAGTATTATATAAGTGAAATAACCCAGGAAGTGAAATACAAATACCATATGATCTCACCTACAAGTGGAACCTAACCAACAAAATGAACAAATGAGACATGGAAATAGAATGATGCTTAAAATACATGAAATTCTTTAGTGTATCTGGCTCTACTTAGGGAATATATTCTATTTTTTTTGTATCTGTGTGCCTTTTCTCCAGTTTCAAAAGCACTTTAATTCTTTTATCTTCCTAGTATATTTAAATATATGGCTGAATTAATCTTCATATATTGTGGGGGGTTGCAAATTTTCTTGCTACTCTTACATAGTTTCCTGCCAGGTGAACTTTAAAATGATTATGTAATGTAGCCAAAATAATCCTTTTGACATATGACTGAGATCATATTGAATTTATAGCTATATTTCTGGATGTTGACATTTGTACACTGTTTTCCTAACAACAATGTATTTATTTCCATGTATTTATTTATCTTATGTACTAGATTAGTTTTAAATCAGACTTTAAGTGTAAAATTAAAATTTGTTAGTAAATATCTTTAAGTATTGTATTTATTTTTGCTGGTTCTTACAAAGGGATATTTGCTTCCATTAGATTGTCTGAAATTTTCTAACTTTTTATTTAAATGCAAAATCCATTCAAGTTTTGTGTATTAATATTGTAATTAGACATCTTAGTAGATTCATTTTCTATTACATTTTCAGTGGCTTATTGAATTTTCTAAGTATGTAATGATTTCATTTACAGATAATATAATTTTGACATAGCTCTTTCAATAATGAGCTTTTAGTTTTTTTCTAGTTAATAATAAAGAGCTAATACTTACAAAACAGTGTTAAAATATATTTTTGTGGTGGTACCCATTGTGCTGTTACTGATTTTAGTAAAAATGCCTCTGTTTTTATCCTTAAGAATATTCTAACATTTTTAGTTTAAGAAAATTTTTATAATTAGTGAGGTATTTGTACATTCCACTATTTAGTGAAAAGAAAAATAATTAGTCTTATGTCACGAATTGATATTTGATTTTGTCAAATGCCTTTTTGGCATTCATTGGGATGATTTCAATTTTCACTTTGATCATTAAATGATAAATTGTATTAATATATTTCACATATAGAACATTTTTTAATTTAATATACTGATGCATTCAATTAGCTCATTGAGTGTTTGCATTATTTATAAGTGTACTACATTTGTCTTTGTTATTCAGTCTCTCTTTGTGTGTGTGTGTGTATATTTCTCTCCCCTTCTCTTCCTGTGTTTTGCTTGTCAGATTTTGGTGTCTGTGTTGTGTTGATTGAGTTAAAATAGTTTGGAAGCATTCTTTTCTTTTTGTGTGTCTAAAAATTTAAAAATAGATGAAGGTGATCTGTTCCATAAAGCTGTTTTTATTAATGTTTGAATACAGTTGTTTCCATTTTCCCACCACCACTTTCCCCTGCCCCACCCACCCCCACTTACTACCCTCAATCCTACCCCCCTTTGGCTTTGTCCATGGGTCCTTTATACATGTTCATTGATGACCCTTTCCCTTCATTATTTCCCTCCCCCATCCCCTCTGGTCACTGTCAGTTTGTTCTTTATTTCTAAGTCTCTGGTTCTATTTTGCTTATTTGTTTTATTGATTAGGTTCCACTTATAGATAAGATTATATTGTATCTGTCCTGCACCACCTGCCTTATTTCACTTAGCATAATGCTTTCCAGTTCCATCCATGATGTTGTGAAGGGTAGGAGCTCCTTCTTTCTTTCTGCTCCATAGTATTCCATTGTGTAATGATCTATGCTATACCTACTCTTGTTTTCTCTGTGCCTTATTCTTGTAGTCAGTTGTTGTGAATGTCCCATGCAGCATCAAAATAAGTTGTATTTTCTAAAGTCATGATAACATATTCAATATATATTTATTAAGTAAAGTTTGTTAATTATATTATTTAGAACCTTTCAATCCATATTAACTTTTTATTGATCTACTTGCTCTACCATTTGTTAACTAGGGTGAGTAAAAGTATCCTACTACTATTGTCTTTTGCAAATTTGTCCTTTAATTTTATTGTTTATTGATTAAATGTTACAATAATTTTTGACATATACAGATATACGGTAGGTATATAGTTATTATATATTTATTGTTGATTTTACATTTGTTAATATAACTGCCTCTTTTGTCTCCCCTAATACTTTTTCATCTTTAATTTAAATTATTCTGGTTTTTTTGCATGTGTACATACACGTTTATATATTAAAAGTATAACTTTTCTTGGCTGGCGTAGCTCAGTGGATTGAGCGTGGGCTGGGAACCAAAGTGTCCCAGGTTCGATTCCCAGCCAGGGTACATGCCTGGGTTGCAGACCATGACCCCCAGCAATCGCACATTGATGTTTCTCTCTCTCTCTCTCTCTCTCTCTCTCTCTCTCTCTCTCTCTCTCTCTCTCTCTCTCTATCTCCCTCCCTACCCTCTCTAAAAATAAATAAATAAAATCTTTTTTAAAAGTATAACTTTTAATAAAAGTTTTTGGAGTGAAAAAATAGAATTCCACACCAAAATAGACAGTAGTCATATAAAAAGGTGTTCTATGCATTCATGAGGGACGTGCAAATTAAGATCAGAATTAGATAGCACTTACATTCATAAGAATGGTAACTTATTTTTTAGGTTGATAAAGAGATTTTTTTTAAGATTTTTACTTATTTATTTTTATTTTTAGAGAGGGAAGGGATGGAGAAAGAGAGAGAGAAACATCAATGTGCGGTTGCTGGGGGCCATGGCTTGCAACCCAGGCATGTAGCCTGACTGGGAATCGAACCTGCGATGTTTTGGTTCGCAGCCTGCACTCAATCCACTGAGCTATGCCAGCCAGGGCTTAAGAGATCGTTTTTAACCAATTTTTTATTGTTGTTCAAGTACAGTTGCTGCCTTCCCCCCCACCCCTCCCTTATTCTGTTATTAATAGCACAACATTAATTATCTTTTTTTGGAATGTCATTGTTCTTTCTTTTACTTTGACCGTTCTGTGTTATTTTGTCTTAGATGTATTCCTTGAATATAATATAAGCCAATATTCATGTTACTCTTGCCTGAGAATCATTTTGGTAGGTAGAGTTATTTTCATTTGTATATTTTGATAGAACATATTTTGTATTATTTTTATTACTGTATTTTTGTTTTTTATTTTTTGTACTCTATTCTTATCTTCAGTTTTTTTTTAAGAACTTGAAAGTTTGCAAAATGGTCATGCAGATGTAGAGTGCAGCATAAGGAATATAAGTCAATAATATCTTTAGTATTATGCATTATTTTTTCCTGTCTGTTTCTGCTGTGAGTCATTTGGAAAGTATACTATGCATATATTTCTTTTGGTAGATTCATTTTATAACTTTAGATAACATACCTAAGTGGGTTTTTTTGTTGATTTATCAAAGGTAGACAATATTTATTGATTCCCTTACATTAAAATCAGCATATCAGGATGTTCATACTTCTTTTTACTTTTCCTGTTATCACCTTCAACTTTAGTATTTTATTTATTTTAATGATTACCTTTAAGAAGAGTTTACAGATAGAGGTAGAGGTAGAGGTTTACAGAAGAGTTTAGAGGTATGATCTTTGTTACTTGATTTTACTGAATGAATGCCTGAAGAATATTTTTTATTCTGAAATTCTAAAATTTTATCAGAATGTGAGTTGGTGTTTTTGCAAGTCTTTCTTCTGCCCCCCACCCCGAGATATAGTATGCTTTTTGGCTTATGGAATTGATTTATTTTTTCAGTCCAGAAAATCTCCTATGTCTTTGATTTTTTTTCCTTTCCTGGGTACTCTACATTAGAGACAACACTTTTCTTTATGTTGACGCTCTTATATTACTAATTTTCCTCAATTTTTGTAATTAGTGCATCTTTTTGCTTTTCCTTTATTATTATAGATTGAAATATTTTAAATAATATATATCTATATAATATATATGCTATATAGATATATATTCTGTTTTTACATTTTCTGTTTCTAATATATCTCTTTTTTTTTCTGTAACATTGTTGATTTGGTCCTTAGATTTCTTAATTAGTTTTGCAATCTCCATTTTTATTACATTCAATTTTCTATCATCTAGTTTTTGATGTCTTGTTTCATTGAATTAATATTGGATGTAATTACTTCTAGTGTTTGAAATGGAACTGATGGAATTTTCTTTCAGTTTTTGCACATTGTTTTCACCAAGAATGAAATTTTTTATATCTTCTTGTAGAATCTTTCCTTCCCTCTTTCTTGTAAGACTGGGGTATTTGTGCACATTTGCCAAAATATTTCTTTGATGTTTTCACATATTCAAAGTGGGTGGTCTAATTGAAAATTTTTATTTGTTCAGATATGATATGAGTAAATCCTTGACTTCCACCCCACTTTATCTATGTGTTGACTTCCTCAGAACTTTAAGGACTGGGTATTGTTTATTTCATTTACTTTTCTGTAGCCTTAGAGTTTAAGTAGAGTGGAACACCTTTACTGGTGTTTTTAATCAATATTAATTCAAGAACTTGTACTCTTGCCATGACTGGTGTGGCTCAGTGAATTGAGCGCCAGCCTACAAACCAGAGGGTCACCAGTTCAATTCCCAGTCAGGGCACATGTCTGGGTTTCAGGCCTGGTCTTTGGTGAAAGACTCATGAGAGACAACCACACATTGATATTTTTCTCCCTCTCTCCCTCCCTACCCCTCTGTCTAAAAATAAATAAATAAAATCTTTTCAAAAAAAGAACTTGTACACTGATTTACCTTATGTAATTTTGATATACATCCTGTACCAGAGTTCACCTCAGTTATGCTAAGGTATATCCTATTCCTATATATGAAGGGGGCCACTTCACTTTGGACCATGACCTTAATTCAGGGTGGAGCATTGGAGACTTTGTCTCCAACAAAAGCAGTTAATAATGCTTTTTACTTCTGTCACTCCATGCTCATCACCCTAACAACCATGTTAACTATCTTTCCATGCACACCCCCAACTGGAGACCTGGCCTGCAACCCAGCATATGCCATGATTGGGAACCAAACTGGCAACATTTTGATGTATAGAACGATGTTTCAACCAACTGATCCACCAGGCCAGGGCCACTGCGTTTCCAAAAAGTGGGTGGAAAATATAGATAAAACTCATGGGTTGTGACCTAGGTATTATTAGAATTGTTGGGAGGCTTTAATTGTCATTCTCCTTGTGAATTCTCTCCTTGGATGTCCACACCCTTGGATAATCTTGTTCTATTTTCTCTTTTCTGATCTGCTAAATCCTCAAATATTACTGGACTTAACTATCACTTAGTGATAATAACCATTCTGTTTCCCAGTACTACCTTTTCTTCTTGTTAGCCAAAATGAAAGTAGCAGGCCACTGCTGAGATTCTAAGAGGAAAACAAAAGAGAGGTGTACATTTTCTAGGAATTTGTAGTATACTTAAAAAACCCCCTGTTTTTAATATCCAGATTGAGATTTATCATTGAGATTTTTGAAGATATTCTTCACTTTCCTTCTTTCCCTCCACCTATAGTGGCTTAAAGGATGCTGTAATTCCATCTTTCTCTTAAACTTCTTTTTCAAAAATTATGATTTTAGATTATAACTCTTTCCATATTTTTTCTGCTCCTTTAAAAATATATCGCTGTTATCACTTTATTTTTTGTTCATTTATTTTGCTTTAGGGAGATCTTACAGTCTCCCAATTAGTTAGCAGTTATGGAGCACTTACTACATGCCAGGTGCTACTCATACACAAAGAAGGAGCTCTTAAGTGTTTAGAGGCCAGTGAAGAATTTAAATTTAATTAACCTTTGTTTGGTTGTTCTCAAAGAGACCTGTAAGCCTAGAATTGTCCATTTGAAAAATTAAAATGTGAACAGTCTGGCCAATATGGAGGCATAGGTAGATATATTTCACTTCCTAGCACAACCAAAAGAAGGATAACAACCAATTTAAAAACAAAAAACAACCAGCATTCCCAGAAAACCAAACTGTATGAAAGTCCAACAACCAAGGTGTTAAAGAAGAAATATTCATCCAGACTGGTAGGAGGGGCAGAGAGGAGAAGTCAAGGCAGAGAGGACATGTGACCAGGCAGTGGCTGGCAGACCATGATATCCCACATTCTCATGTGGATAAGCCATGGGGAACAACTGGGGAGTGAGACAAACTTCGCAACCCAGGGTTCCAGTGAGGGAAAAGAAAGCCTCAAAAATCTCTGGCTGTAAAAATCTGTGGGGGTTGTGGCAGTGTGAGAAACTTCCAGTCTCATGGGAGAGTCCATTGGAGAGGCCCACAGGATCCTAGAATGTACATAAGCCCACTTACTTGGGAATCAGCACCTGAAAGAGCACAATCCACTTGTGGGAAGTGAGGGAAGTGATGGAAAGTGGGGCAAGAGCTGAGCAAGCTACCAAGTGGTATTATTCCCTCTCTGACCCCTCCTGCACATATAGTGCCACAACACAATGAAGTGGGTTGTCCAGCCCTGGTAAACACTTAAGCCCCCACCCTTTACAATGTAACAGGTGTGCCAAGAAAAGAAAGCATGGTCCAAATGGAAGAACAGATAAAAACTTCCAGTCCTGGCTGGTGTAGCTCAGTGGATTGAGTGTGGGCTGCAAACCAAAGCATCACAGGTTCAATTCCTAGTCAGGGCACATGCCTGGGTTGCAGGCCATGACCCCCAGCAACCGCACATTGATGTTTCTCTCTCTTTCTCCCTCCCTTCCCTCTCTAAAAATAAATAAATAAAATCTTTAAAAAATGTGTTCAATTTAAAAAAAAAAACTTCCAAAAAAGAACTAAGCAATGAGAACATAGCCAACCTATCATATGCAGAGTTTGAAACACTTATTTAGTCTCTATGCCATTTATTTCCATTCTAATATTTATTATTTGCTTCCTGTTACTCTTTGCTTATTGTTCTTTTTCTAGTTCTTTTAAGCATATGGTTAGATTTATTTGAGATTTTTCTTTCTTCTTAAGTCTATCCTGCAATGAACTTCTTTTTCAGGACTATTTTCACTGTGTCCCGCAGATTTGGGGTTATTGTGTGTTCATTTTTGTTTTCAGGTGATATTTTATTTCTTCTTTGATCTCATTGACAACCCATTCATTGTTTAATGTCATGCTATTTAGCCTCAATGTGTTTGAATATTTTTGAGTTTTTTATTGTAGTTTATTTCTGGTTTCCTACCATTGTCATCTGAGACAATGTTTGATACTATTTCAATCTTCTTCAATTTTTAAGACTTATTTTGTGTCCTAACATGTGATCTATCTTTGAGAATATACCATGTGAACTTGAGATGAATGTATATTCTGCAGCTTTGGGATGAAATGTTTTGTAAATATTAATTAAACCCATCCAACCTAGTGTGTCATTTAAGGTCTGTTTCATTGCTGACTTTTTGTCTGGAAGATCTATTCATTGATGACACTGGGGTATTGAAATCCCCTACTATGACCGTATTGCTGTAGACCTATCCTTTAAAGTCCAACAAGAGGGAATCTCAGGGGAAAAGGGAAAGGGTTTACAGGAACCAGTATAAAGGACACATGGATAAAAACAAGTGGGGGGGTGGAAATGGGAGAGAGGTGAGGAGGGCTGGTGAGTGGGCTGGGATGGGAGTAAAAGGCAGAAAACTGCACTTGAACAACAATTAAAATAAAAAAATAAAGTCCAACAAAATTTTGTTTACATATTTAGGTGCTCCTATATTGAGTGCATTTATTTTTACAAGGGCTATATCCTCTTGTTGGGTCAATCCCTTTAGTAATGTGTAGTGACCTTCCTTGCCCCTTGATATAGCTCTTGTACTGAAGTCTATTTTGTCAGATATAAATATTGCTACCCCATTTTTTTCATTATCATTTGCATGAAATATTTTCCATACTTTCACTTTCAGCATGTATCTTTTGTACTGAGGTGGGTATCTTGTAGACAGCATATGTATGGCTCATGTTTTCTTATTTGTTCAGCTAATTCTATGTCTATTTGTTGGGGCATTTAATCTGTTTACATTTGTTTATTATTGATAGGTACTTATTTGTTGCTATTTTCCATTTGTACTTCTGTTCCTCTTCTTAAAGCAGTCTCTTTAACATTTGTTGCAATACTGATTTGGTGGTAATGAACTCCATTAGCATTTTTTTCTGGGGAGATCTTTATTTCACCTTCAATTTTAATTGATAGCCTTGCTGGATAGAATAATCTTGGTTGCAGGACCTTACGTTTCATCACTTTAAATACTTTATGTCAAGTCCTTCTGGCCTGAAGGGTTCATGTTGAGAAATCGGATGACAGCTTATGAGAATGCCCTTGTAGTTAACTGTCTCTCTCTTGCTGCCTTTACAATTCTATCTTTGTCTTTAATCTTTACATTTTAATTATGATATGTCTTGATGTGGGTCTCTTTGGTTTATCTTGGTTGGGACTCTTTGTGCCTGAACTTGTGTGCCTTTTTCCTTCATCACATTAGAGAAGATTTTAGCCTTTATTTCTTCAAACAGGCTCTCTATTACTTGCCCATTCTCTTCTTTTTCTGGTACCCCTATGGTTGGAATGTGATGCATATGGTTGCCCTAGAAGTCCCTTATACTTTCCTCACTTTTAAAAAAGTTTTCTTTTCTTTTAGATGCTCTGCTTAAATGCTTATTTTTACCTTGTCTTCTAAATCACTGATTAAATTTTCTGCTCCATCTAACCTACTGTTGATACTTCTAATGTAGTCTTCATTTCAAATATTTTATTCTTAATTTCTGACAGCTTATTTTTATGATTTCTATGTCATTTTTAATGCTATCTCTTTGTTTCAGTTGTCACTGAAATCATCCATTCTTCCCCTAAGGTCCTTGAACAACCTTATAACCATTGTTTTAAATTTCTCATCTGGTATTTTGGTTGATTCCATTTCATCCATTTCATTTAATTATTTTTCTGGAAATTTCTCTTGTTCTTTTTTGGGGGGTATTTTTCTTTGTGTCCACATTTTGTCTCTGTGTATTACGTAGGTCTGCTATGACTCTTTAAGTTGTTATAATAGCTTTATGATGAAGCTGTCTTGGGCTCAGTGAAACAATATCCCAGATCACCTGAGCTCTGTGCTTCAGAAATGTTTCTTGTGGTTTATGTGCACCCTCTTGTTGTAGTTGAGTCTTGAATGCTGTTGGCCTTTCCTTGGGTGGAGTTAACACTTCATGCTGGGTGACTATAAGGGTAAACTTCAATCACCATGTATGAGACATTTTGCTGGGGCTGCCCACTTAGGTGGAGTTGTGCCCAGCAGGGTCTGCTGCCTGCCCAAATCCTGCTTTGGGTGTGCTCCTTGAGTTGGGTCAAGCTCTGGTGTGATATGAAGCCCACCACTCATTGTATTGGTTTTGGGTCCATTTCGGTAGGGTTCAGGTGCAGGCTGATGTCAGACATTGTGTGTAACTGGCCTTGGGCTACCTGTCTAGAACTACCATGCTATTGTGCCTCAGTGTACTGAACCTGGGTGTGCATGGGAGGGGTCAATCTGTGTAAAATGATTGTCTTCCTCCTGCTTAGAGCTGAGGACAAATATATAAAAGGACCAAGGCTCTCTGAGGTTCACCTTCACCTATCAGCTACTCTTCCTACTCTTGAGTTAGCCTGGTCTTTCTTCAGTCTTCTGAACAGATTGTAAGATGATCCCAAGCTAGCCAGGATCCACAGCCCCTTCAACAGTTTGAGTATTCATTAGTCTGGGGCAACTGGAGTGACAACAGAGTTAGTGGTTCCCCTACTTGGGAATCATGTAGTCAGGCATTCAATGAGGGAAAAGTGGCCCCTGCTTCAAAGTTAAACCACTCAGTCTCTACCAAAGTTTCCAGTTCTAGCTCATCCTAAAGAGAATTAACCGCAGGTTCAATTTGGGTGCTGCCAGCCATCCCCTCTACAGGAGCAAGCTCACCTGCCCCAGACTCCAGAGGATAGGTCAAAAGGGTCTCCCATTGGGTGTGATGACAGCCCAGTGCAGCCCACAGAAGGGAGCTGAGCACTTTTTCCTGGTCCCAGACAATAGCCTCCGAGGTTCTCACCCTTTGAACATCCCTGGTCTGACTGTTCTCTCTTCCCTCCCCCCATAGAACTGCACCCAACAGGGGTATCAGGGAATTGGTGGGGTAGATTCAAACAGTCTTTCATTGAAAGTGGTACCCTAGAGCCTATGGGGGGGACTTCTTCCCCTTCCCAGGGTAGTAAAGGCTAAACATGTAAGAGAAATTGGATTTCCATTGGAGACACAGTCCATAAATCCCAGCTCTGCATGGCTCCCTGGTACCCCTGTACTGCTGAACCAGGCAGAATGGGGCCACAGGTCTCAGTGCCATATGATATTCTGTTCTCTCTGCACAGCTTGACTGAACAGGTTGGGGCTGAAAGTCTCAGCTCTGCTTTGTGCAACTCCTCTGTGCTGTTTAATCCAGCTGGACAGTGTAAGATAAGCAATTAAACATGTAGGGTAGAGGTGCTGGCTGTGCACCAAAGGTGTGGGAGACCAGCCCTCTTTCCCCAGCCACACAGCTTGGTCACTGTCTGGATCTCTGCCAGAAGCACCCACCCCCAAATGAGGGCCCCTTAAATGTACTGCTGGATGCAACCAGCAGACCACTCCACAGGACCTGAGTATGGTAGCATGGCCTTGCCAGCAGTTGGAGTTTGGACCGTGAACTTTCTGACTGGTGCTGTAACAGTAGGGAGTGCTCATGCCTAGGGCCTTCAGTCTTGTAGGCAGACTGAATCCCTGCCAATTTTCACCACCAAATGCTACACGGGCTCCACGTCCCATCTCTGTTGTGCTGGGTTGGGAATCCCTGCATGGGGTTGAGATCCTAGTGTTCCTAAGGGGAGGAAGTTCTACAGCTGCAATGTCCCTTAGGTTTCTCAGCCACTGTACACCTCACTGAGAGAGCAATCTTTCCAGGTTTCCACCCTTCTACCAGTCTCTATGTGGCTTCTTCTGTAAATCCTTGGTTATAATATTTCAATTCAGCTATTCTTCAGATGGTTATTCAGGTTTATTCCTCTATAATTTAGCTGTAAGTCTGTTTGGGGCTAGGAGCAAGTAGATGCAGCTTCCAAATATTTCACAGCCATCTTGGAATTCCCTAGAGTTGAGTTTTTCTGAATCAAAGAGCTGTACAGGGCGTACTTTAGTATGTAGGTTTTCTTTTAACTTCCTGCTCTGAGTTATTTGGTGCTGAAAACACAAGAAATATGAATCACAGATTCTTCTTTTGCCTTGTTAACAAGTGTGTATGACTCCCCAATATATCTAGATTTCCAGGCTATAGGAGAATTTAGAGACTTTTATTTTTGTTTTATTACTTTTTTTATAATGGGGAAGGGAAAAAAAGACACCGCTTCACAGCCTTTCATTAGTGTTTCCCCCAAACTTCAGCAGGAACTGCAAAGTTTTCAGAGTTCAAATATCTTCTCCTCCTCATAACTAAATCCCTCCATCATATTCCTGATAATAGGTTTGCTTTGATGATGGTTAGCTTTTTGGTGGGTTCTGTGGTGGTTACGTTCTTCTTTCCTTTTCTTTCTTCCTTCCTCTCTTTATTTCTCCCAACTTCTTGTCTCACATAGAAGGCTTGTTCCTTAACCAACAGTGCACTTTTGCCTGGCACCCAAGGCCAGCTCAAGAGGGTGATTAACAAAGGACAACCCAGCAGAACTCACCACTTTCTACCATCCTACATAAAATCATAGATTGTCATTTTAGGAAAAAATAACATTTCAATAGCATTATAGGATTCTATCATGTGGGTCATGGATCCTTGTGGAATCTTTGAGTTGTAGTAAGGGCTCCTTTAATCCATAGGAAAATCTCTAAGCTAAATAAACAATTTGTTTCAGGCATAATACAGCTATGTTTTTTTCAAAGATTTGTAGATACGGTGGTGAAACAGAGTGTGACGTTTAGCGTGCATGTATTTTCTTAATCACCTTATGCTAAAATATTAACAATGATATTGTTGACCGCAGAATTTTTTAATATAAAAAACTCTGCAGATTAAATGAAAAGGGCTGGTGATAGAACAATATGTGTGGTGTAATCCTATATGTATAGTATCATATATATATATATATATATATATATATATATATATATATATATAATGATCCAGTTGTATGTGAAACACAGAGTTTATTCTTGGATTATTCTTTATTAATTATTGTATTATTTTCCCTAGGAACAACTATAAACCTACTTTTGCTTTACGGTTTATATATAGATTTTTTCAAAGATATTATAAACACATACACACAAACTGTAGTTCTCAAAGTTCTTAGAAGAGTTCCTAGTTAACTAGGGGGAGTGGTGTCTCAAACTAATAACAGATGAGGACAATTCCTTGTGACTAACACTGAGATAATGGTGATAAAATTAAATACTTTTGTAGCACTTAAAATTGTTCTGAGTGTTTTAAATACATTCATTCCATTACTATTCCCATTTTAGACACTGAGGTTTAAGAATTAAATTATTTGCTTGAAGTCACATAGCTAGTAAATAATGGAGCAGGATTTGAGCCAAGTCAAACTCCTAAATCCATACTATTAATTAACTACTAGATCCTGAGATGGAAAGACAGTTCAGCTTGGGGGTTTGGCATGCTCACGTGTAGTTTCTTAAAAAATACTGCCTCATTTGGCCCTAGGGATTCAGACCACAGGACAAAATACTACACATGGCTCAAAAATCATACCTGTTGTGTGTGCTACACTTGGGCCTCTGGATACATTGTTAATCAGAGGAAGTTCCTTGTCCTACAGATACTGTGGATGAACTAACAAGTCAAATTCTTCCATACCCATCATTTCCATTCAGAGCTCACGTGATCTGTGTGGCAAGTAGTATCACAATTTTATGGATGGCGACTGTGAGATTCAGAGAGGTAAAGTGTATTGCCCAAAGTCGTACAGCTACAATGTGGTTAGAATTTGATACCCAAGTATTCTGATGCTACAGTAAATTCTTTCTACTACATTATGGGATTTTGGAGATTATGTGACAGTGGAATGGGCACCCAGACCTCTACCATGCACTCCAGTGGTGGTCCATGTGTCTCCTGGTGGGATTCAGTTGCACTTTCCCTCACAACCCTGCTGCTACCACGTCCATCCTTATCTGGTTATGAGCAACTTTCTAGTTCCAAAGCTGAACTGAGAGGAGAGCTTTTTTCCCCTTTTTAAATGGGAGTGGGCTTTTACACAGAAAGTGCAGACATACAGAAGTGAATAAGACAAATGCAAGTTTTACACTTGTATTTACATTTGTATTTACATGCACAGCCAGGTATTCAGGCATTAGCAATTCATCAGTTCTTTTCAATTACAATGCTATAAGCCCCTACTACATTTGAAATGTAGTATTTGGGCCCTGATCAAACTACTGCATTATAATCCAGTTTTGTTTCTCCGTTCTTTATTTAAGATCTACAGCCTTTAAAACATTTAAGAACACTCTGGTGACCAAAGGGACAAATGTCCCATTTAAAAATGGCATTTGCTTGGAGGTCTAATACTTCCAAAGAGGATTATCCCACAACCCTTATAATTATACACCCCACTATGCACAATACTCTAACAAGACCACTATTGTATCCACACACTCTAGCCCTAGTTCTGAGTCTGAGGTTCTGATTAGCTTAATCATTGGTTAATTTTAATCTGAGCAGCCCTATAGAGGTCAATGTCTAACAGGGCATGGCCTTGGTGCTTTGGCCTAGGTATATGTTTCCATGCTGAAGAGGAAATTATCTATAACATTAACTCCTAACCCCTGCTTGAATAGACTAAGGCTAGAGGGTAAGTAGGGAAGATGGGAGGGACTAAGGACCTGAATGCTATCTTTTGGAGAGGTCATAAATAAGATTGTGTGATTGTAAGGATCAGCTTAAATAGGGAGTATGCAGAGGGGTTACCTGGGAGTAACTGAAGGGAAAGCTGGAAGGATGTGTGGTAGTAACTGGATGTTTCAATTTAATATTTGAGTGGAGCAATTCTGGGGAATGACAATAGGAAGGGTGACTGAGAAGAGATGGAGGACAAACACACTGCAGAGGTGTAATTCAAAGTATCTGAGAGCCCAGATGTTAACTGTATCATCTAACAGAACCCTGAAGTCATTCAGGATGGTGTCAGGGAAAAATACAACAAATCAAATGATGAGAACTGACCAGAAATTTAGTATGTGATAACAAAGCAAAGGGTAAAAGTCAATACACTTGGATGACATGAGTCTAAAGCTAAGGGGTCTCCCCTCCCCACTTATAGAGATAGAGGAATAAACCAATGTAGTGGCATATTAAATAATAGATCTGATGAACTCATCTTCAATATTTTGGGGATAAGGTATCACATATTGTCTCTGGCCGGTCCAAGTTTTCTTTTATCTCCACTTCTGTCTATCCACACTCCCCACTGACTCTCCACCCCCTCCCCCTACCAAATATCAGAGGAAAGGTCATCCTGGGAGACTCCTGTCTGCATTTTCATAAGAGGCAGAAAGATAAGCATTACTAATTTTGAAGTATGTGGTACCAACTTAGATGAAACCAAATAGGGCCAACTTGGATGCTACCTCAGATGCCAGAAATCTGGAGTGCCCCAGTTCTGTGCAATTGTTTGGGGGTGTCTGGTGTCATCAGAATCAGTGTATATATAGATGCCCTCTAATTTCACTCTCACTCACATGTCCACTAGAAAAGCAGACCCCAAGGTGGACAACAGCTACTAACTATAGGGTGGTTTGCCTGGGCCAGACCTATTATAGCCACTCCCACCTGCAGGGCTTTATATGAAAGATGTCCACATGGAAAATATTAACACAAAATAAAAGTGGCTGCAAAGAGGAGATGAAAGCCACAACTGGCCTAACTTCAGAGCAAAGCTTCCATCAGTTTGTTCCAGGATGCAGCTGGCATTGTTAGGAGTAACAAGAAAAAGATGAATATAATTTAACAACAATTTACTGCTCTTGAAGGTCCTGTGCCATGTATCATGATGCACACTGTGAGCAACAAATAACAGAATAAGTTTCTGTCCTTAAATATAAGAAGGAATAGAAGACACAGGGTACATGTTACCTGAAGATACATGTTAATCAAAAGCAGAAATTGATGAGCACTATAATGAGAGAGGTATCCAAGAAGGACATACAGAGGAGGTGGCACCTGAGCTGAGTCCTGAAGAATGAATTGGATTTCTGTACATATAGGTGAGGTTCAAGGAACAGCATGGATAAATGCATGAAGTTAGGACAATGCAGAATACTGGGTGTATAGTAATGAATGTGGAAAAAATGAGGATATAAAGTAATACTAATAGTTAATATTTGTGAATCTCTTACTATACTTACATAGTACTTACATATACTTATATATGCCAGGACCAGTGCTGATAGTCTATTTTAACAATTTTATTTATTTATTTTTAGAGAGAAGGGAAGAGACAGAGAAAGAGAAGAGAAACATTGATGTGAGAAAGAAACATCAATCAGTTGCCTCTCACAGGCCCCTAGTCAGGGGCCTGGCCAACAGCCCAGGCATGTGCCCTGACTGGGAACTGAACCAGCAACCTTTCAGTCCACAAGCTGGTGCTCAATCCACTGAGCCATACCAGCTAGGGCAAAGTATATATTTTATATTAACTTATTTAATCTTCACAAAACCCCTATGAATTAGGTTAATATTGTTATCTTCATCATCCCCACTTGACAGTTCAGAAACTGAAGCCTAGGGAATTTAATTAACTTGCTCAAGAGCTTACAGCCAGTACATGGCAGAGCCAAAATTCAAATCCAGGAAATTTGTATCCAAACAAACTTATGCTCAGAACATCTACATAACATTACCTTTCCACAAAGGCTGGGAGAAGATCATGAAAGTCTTTGAATGCTAGAATAAGATCTTGTCCTCTGTTTGATTCTCAGGTCTAGAATGCACTAGGTGAGTGACCTAGGGCAAGTTACTTACCTGAACTCTAATTTCCAAATTTGTAAAGTGGAGATAATATAAAATATTCTGGAGATTAAATATGATATAAAGCACTATAGATCGGCCTGTAATGGATACTTAGTAAATGTAGCTACCATTTTTCATAGTAGAATGAGTATGAAATGGGGCCATTCCAAGTAAAAGAAACATAATTTTTTGGTATTGCTGGAATATGGACTGTGATGATACATGGTGATGAGTCTGGGAAAGAAATGCAAGCACCAGCTTATTAAAGACTTTAAAAATTACTCTGAAGCATTTCACTATTATTCTGTAAGTGACAAGGGATACACTAAACAGAATAAATTTTGAAAGGGCATGTGTGAAAGGTGGAAGGGAAAACACATAGTCACAAATAAACAACCAGAAACCACTTGCTTTCTATCTGACCTTGAGCCAGATACTATAAAGCATATAGAGATAAAGCCCCTGGATCCTATCCAAGAGGGGTGATAAGGCCGGAATCCAGTACTGTTCACCAAAACCAAGCAATGTCACAGGAATATAAAGTGGCAAAACCATTTTGTAAGATGCTATAACAGTTTATTAAAAGTTAAAAATACACTTACTATTTACCTATAGACTTAAAAGTGTATGTTTACTCAAACACCTTTACATGAATGTTGATTGATAGTAGCCCTATTCAAAATCACCAAAACCTGGAAATTACCCAAATGTCCACCAACAGTTGAGTGGATAAACTATGATATATCCATACCATAGAATACTACACAGGAATAAAAAAAGAACCAATCACTAATAAAAGTGACAGCATGAATGGATTTGCACATGAATTGTGCTAAGTAAAAGAAGCCAGGGACAAAAGACTACATACTATATGGTTCCATTTACATGGCATTCTAGTAAAATCAGAACTATAAGAACACCCTGGCTGGTGTAGCTCAATGGATTGGGTGCCAGCCTGTGAACCAAAGGATTGTTGGTTCGATTTCCAGTCAGGCCACATGCCTGGGTTGCAGGCCAGGTCCCTAGTTTGGGGACTGTGAGAGGCAACCACATGTTGATGTTTCTCTCCCTCTCTTTCTTCTTCCCTTCCCCTCTCTCTAAAAATAAATAAATAAAGTCTTTGAAAAACTTTAAGAACAGAGGACAGATAAGTGGTCACCTGGATTTTGGGGTGAAGGAGAGTATAACTAAGACAGGACAATGTCAAAGCATAATTTGGAGTTATTGAAACTGAGATTTATCTGATTGTGGTAATGGTTACATGAATCTATGCAAATAAAACTTCCAATGATATCTACAAAATTATGCAATATTAATTGTGTTTTCTCCTTTGATGGGGTTATTAGCCCAATAGCACACAGGGAGACATTGACAAACACCTACTGAAATCAAGTTATTCAAAGCTGTGATATCATTGTAAACTGTAGGGTGAATTTGTGACTGAACAACTGATATCAATGACAGCTAATCAATGTGGAGCTCTCTAATTGAGTACACAGGGAAGATTCACATCTTTAGCTCTATTCTACTTTATATTTGTATCAGTAACTTAGATGTAGACATGGACTGTTCGAATTTATGAATGATATCAGGCTAGATGGTATAGTTAGTCAGGATTTTCTAAAAACTGTACATTTATTTGTACAGTTTGGAGCAAAGTGACATTTAGTGGGAAATACGAAATCCCTGTATAAGTACAAAGTTGACCATACAAAAGGAAGGCAGAATATATAACCTAGGCCTAGCAGGATTCTGGGATGTGTATGTCAGTGTCAAATAGCATTCAGAGTCTGTCTTTCTTGAACAGACCATCACCTAGTATATAAGCCAAGCTTTGGGCCTCCAATATTAACAAGGTTGCAGGCACATTAACTTTTGTCCAGAGGGCAGGGGGCAACCTGGGGAGGGATGGAACCTAGGTCTTACAAGAGAAAATTGAAGGATATAGGCATGTTCTTCCTGGAGAAGGGCGGCAACTAAGACCTTAAAGGACCCTCACAGGGCAGAGAGAGAAGACCAGGTCTGAGAGGCCCAGGTTGCCACATCAGAGCAAGAAATTTCATCTTAGTATAAGAAGGAATTTTTTTTAGCCAGTTTACAAATGAATGGTCTGCTTCAGGGGGTAGTAAATTTCTTGCCAGCAGAGCTGGGTGATAAGCTGCTTTTGTATTAGTGTGAAGCCAGATTTCTACATTGACTAAAATAATTGTTTTCAAACTTGAGGGTGTGATGCATCTGTATCACTGGAGAGCTAGACAAAAGATTCAGATTCCTGAGTCTCCAGGATGAGGTCCTGATTCAGGAGGTTTTGGGGGAGGTCTAGGAATGTATCTTTAACAAATGCCCCTAAGTGATTTTAAACTCACTTTGGGCAATAGTCTCCTGAGAGGTGGCTGATTTATGCTTACTGAGGTCAGCCATGAGGAGGGGAAAGGGCATTGGACTGGTAATCATGGGGGCTGAGCTGCTCTTCTGGCTCTTTGCCCATAAAATATTATGCAAGTCCATTCCTCTCTTGGGCCCAATGTGTATCATGTTGAATGTTCTTCTAACTTCTTTATTTTAATTTTTTCCTGATTGTGAAATTTTTTTAATGTAAATATTTTATTGCTTATGCTGTTACACTTGTCCCAACTTCCCCTTTTGACCCCTTCCACCCATCCTGACCCTCATACCCACAGTCAATCCCCACACCATTGTCCATGTTCATGGTCCTTCATATATGTTCTTTGACTAATCCCTTCACCTTCTTTCAACTAGTCCCCACCTCCTCCTCCCCTCTTACAACAGTCAGTCTGTTTCATGTGTCTATGTCTATGGTTCTATTTTGCTCATTAGTTTATTTTGTTGATTAGATTTCACTTACAAGTGAGATCATATGATATTTATCTTTCACCGACTGGCTTATGGAACTTGAGGCATGTAAGTGAAATAACTTCTTTATTTATTTTATTTTTACTTATTTAATTTATTGGGGTGACATTGGTTACTTAAATTATATGGGTTTCAGGTGTACAATTCTGTAAAATATCACCTGTATATTGTATTATGTGTTTACTACTCCAACTCAATTCTCCATTCATCACCATCTATCCCTCCTATACCCTCTTCTACATCCCTCCAAATCCATTTTCCTTTGGTAATCAATATGTTGTTGTCAGTGGAACTATCCTTTCTTCAAATAAAATATTACACAAAACCCCAATATTTGAAGCAAATGCTGAGCTGTCTGGTGCCTCTGTTTGCATGTGTGTAGATGAGAAGTATCTTGCCCACTCACCATGACCCCTACAAAGCTCCTCTTTGAGGTTTGAAAGTCTCTGCTCTGGTATCTGCCAGATGTCTGGGTTATGATGAACAAGGGCCTTTGGGTTTTATGGCACTCATGCCTGAGTCCCTATACCTTTCTCTGACCTGGTACCTGTATCCACCCCTGCCATCTCCTTCTATCATGCAAACACCACCAGCAAGTGAGAACTCTGCCCAAATATGGCTTCTGAGTCAGGTTTTCTGCTCTCCCCTTACCAGGCTACCAATAACTCACTCCATCCTAGCAGTTCCCCCACAGACCCTGCCTGTTTCATCCCTTAGCCTCTAGTTCCAAGTGTATCCCTGCCCAGCCTGCTTTTGTGGGGCCAGGGCAGGGTGAGTACTAAAAATCAGCTTCAGACAATGCTTTGGAAAGCTTCCCCCAAATCTACTGGTCTAGGCTTTAGTTCCCCAAATTGCCTCTCAAGCCTGTCCTATCACCCCACTGCTTCATATAGCTTCCTATGCAAGGCAGACCAAGAGCCTTTGATGATCAGCCCCTCCTCATTCCTTGAGCTTTATCTTCAGCTTCCTCCAAGTCATCAGATTTTGTTGCAATCTGAGGACTGTCCGTACAGGGGTTGACTACATTCAACCTTCGCAAAATTCAGTAGATAATTCTTTGTGCCTTAGAATTGTCTGCCTGAGCCTGGGTGATAACATTTGAAGGCCATTTGGAACCACAGAGTCTCTGGGAATAGTAACAACTATCTTTTATTGAACCCCTCCTCTATGACAGCCAATTTCCTGTTCATTACTTTATTTAATTCTCACATCAACCCTGTGAAGTCAGTACCATTAGTACTCCTCTTTTCCAGATGAGGAACTCATCTGGAGGCTCAGCACAGTTAATCTGCTGAGCTGTAAATACAAAACTGGGGTTGTGAGCCCATGTTCTGGTAATCACAGAGGTAATATTTTTAAACTTCCTGACATGTAGGAATAGATGGAAGCTACTCTGGCCATTCTACAGGAACAGATACAATGCCCTGGGGAAGTGCAATGGTTAGCTCCTTGTGGTCCTGGGAACATGTCATCACTTTTTCAGTCCAATTCATGGTTGGTGGCAAAGTTCTCCTCTGAGTTTCCACAAATCTACAAGATAGGAACCCCTTACTGCTCAGCTGGGCAGCGCCAGAAAACAGAGAATATGTACCAAATGGATGCAATGACTCTGGGCTTTGCCGCAGAAAACAACAGTCTCTGCGCTGAGTGGTAGGTCAAATTCACCCACAGTTCTCAAACTTGCTTGAATACAACAGCATGCCATTGAAAGATGTACATGGAGGTTTCTAAGCCCCATCACTGAGATTATGATCCAGGAGGTAGCCTTAAGACCCAGGAATCTTCATGTGGAATACATTCCCTGAATGATTTGGATGCAGGATTTTCTGTACTCACTTTTCTTCAAAAGAGATTTATACCAAATAGTTTTTCAAGTCTCATCCAGCTTTAAGGTTTCTACTATACTTTAGTATTAAGCTGCATGACATGGATGATAAGTCACATCAGCAAGAGAGGCAAGAAGTATGAGTGCCAATAGTTATGAATTCATGATTAGTAATGGCTTCATGGGAGTGATTACACTTGTGTTAAGTCTTGAAATACAGATGAAAACTGGATAGGTACAGAAGAGAAAGTGGTAGTCTAGGCAAAATAACTGGTGGGAGCAAAGCCCAAAAGACAGGAATGACTATGGTTTATATGTGGTGGGATGTGTCGATTAAGGAACCCAGTTGGCCTCCTTGAAGAAAACAATAGAAGAGAACTTTGGTAGAGAGGAGACAAATTGAAATGGGCATGTACACTATCCAGAGGACTTAGGTTTAGGAAACAAATGAAGTCCTTGTAAGCTCTGAGGCATCGGATACAAGGGGTTTAAGAGCAACACTTTTTAATGTTGTTGAAAATGTATATCACTACTCAGTATGTATATTGCACATGTATGGATGGATGTATTTGTGTGTATAATAGAAACCTAATTTTTCTGAAAACAATTATTTTTAAGGACCAATGTGATGTACTCTAATGTAATCTGTATTTGTGTGTGAATTATTTGCTATTGTGACTTATAAAAATGGTTGGGACTTCCAGGCAAGATAGAGACGTAGGCAGATATACTTTGCCTCCTCCCACAACCACAAGAAGGACAACAACAAATTTAAAGTAAAAATTAACCAGAACTGCCAGAAAATTGAACTGTATGAGGTCTTACAACCAAGGAGTTGAAGAAGAAACACATTCATCTAAGCTGGTAGGAGGGGCAGAGACAGGCAGCTAGGGTGAAGAAGACTCATGGCAAGGCAGAAGGTGGAGGACTGGGGCAGGCAAGGTGGTGGCTGGTGGACCAGGTGGTCCCACTTTCACATGTGGATAAACTGGGAGGAACAACTGGAAAGCCAGAAACACCACACAACCCAGGGTTCCAGTGCAGGGAAATAAAGCCTCAAAACCTCTGACTGTAAAAATCTGTGGGGGTTGCAATGGTGGGAGAAACTACCAGCCTCACAGGAGAGTTGGTTGGAGAGATCTACAAAGTCCTAGAATGTACACAAAATAACCCACACAGGAATCAGCACCAGATGGGCTGAATTTGCTTATGGGTAGTTGGGGAGGTAACTGAAAGCCAGCAGAGAGCTGAGCAGTGGCATTGGTCCCTCCTGGACCCCTCCCCCATCATACAGCACCACAGTGCAGCAACCTGGGTTGTTCCACCCTGGCAAATACCTAAGGCTCCACCCCTTACTACATAGGGGTGCTGAGAAAAAAAAAAATATGGTCCAAATGAAAGAACAGATCAAACCTGCAAAACCAGACCTAAGTGATGAAGAGACAGCCAACTTATCAGATGCAGAGTTCAAAACACTGGTAATCAGGATGCTCACAGAAATGGTTGGGTATGGTCGCAAAATAGAGGAAGAAGCAAAGGCTATGCAAAATGAAATGATGAGAAATGTACAGGGAACAGTGAAGGGAATGAAACCAGACATAAGTCAATGATTTTGACCAGAAGGAATAAATAAACATTCAATGGGAACAGAATGAAGAAACGAGAATTCAAAAAAATGAGAAGAGGCTTAGGAAACTCCAGGACAACTTTCGGTGTTCCAACATCTGAATTATAGGAGTGCCAGAATGAGAAGAGGAAGAGCAAGAAATGGAAAACTTATTTGTAAAAATATGAAGAACTTCTTCAATCTGGCAAAGGAAATAGACTTCCAGGAAGAACAGGATTCTCAGAGAGTCCCAAAGAAGTTGGACCCAAGAAAGCACACACCAAAGCACATCATAATTAAGTTACCCATAGATGAAAGATAAGGAGAGAATCCTAAAAGCAGCAAGAGAAAAGGAGACAATTACCTACAAAAATGTTCCCATCAGACTGTCAGCTGATTTCTCAAAAGAAACCTGTAAGGAAGTATTCCAAGCCATGAAAAGCAAGGCCCTACCTCCAAGATTGCTCTATTCAGAAAAGCTATCATTTAGAATGGAAGGGCAGATCAAGTACTTTCGAGATAAGGTAAAGTTTAAGGAGTTCATCATCACCAACTCTTATTATATGAAATGTTAAAAGGACTTATCTAAGAAATAGAACAAAATAAAAAACTATGAAAAATAAAATGACAACAAATTCATAACTATCATCAACTGAACCTAAAAAACAAAAACTAAAACTAAACAAACAACTAGAACAGGAATAGAATCCCAGAAATAGAGATCACATGGAGAGTTATGAATGTGGAGGGGGAGGGGGAAAGGAGAGAGGGATTGGTACATGTAATAAGAAGCTTAATTGGTAGGCATAAAATAGACAGGAGGAAGTTAAGAATAGTATAGGAAAAGTCCTAGAATGTACAGGCCAAATGGAGAGGCCAAAGAACTTCTATGTGTGACCCATTGACATGAACTAAGGAGGGAGAATGCTGGTAGGAGGGGTGATTCAGGGAAGAGGGGAATAAAGGAGAGAAAAATAAGACAATTGTAATAACATAATCAATTAAATATATTTTAAAAATAACAATCAACAGTATACCAAGCAAGAGACAGCCAACATACTCAAAATATCCACATCAATAAAATTATTGGTGAAATTGAAAAAAAATAATGGTTGGGCTATAAAGCAAATACTCCCAGGTATTACAAATTTTGAAAGCAAATAAGGTCATTCTTAAGGCACCAGAGAAATTATATTTACACCCTTTACCACACCATTTTGAAATGTGCTGTTGTAACCCCTGATTTTAGCTTTCTAATTGTCTATGTTCCAAATGTACTGTACAAATTCAGTATTCTGTGCTTTGGGATCTCAGAAGTTGGCTTCAACATAACCTAACCATCGGAACAGAATGTACATTTAGGCTCACCTTTACATTTTAGGGAGCTGAAGCAATATTAGGTTACTTAGTGGAGTCTATTTGAGCTTATTTGAAATCTGTTTGTTTTCTCTTTTCAGACATAGACTACTTCAAAGTGGATGCCCAAACTTCTTTTGCTGGAATTTTTAAATGTATGGGAAAGAGCCTCTCTCATTGGCAATCATGCAAGTTCTGTATTATACTTTGGTTTTATTTTTTCTGGGGGCAAATGATTTTTTGTTTTAGTACTCTGCTATTTCCTATGTTGGGTCTCAATCATAGCTATTACTGTGTCATTAACATCTAGCACAGGGTAGGCACTGATAGGTGCCCCATGAACCTTTGTGGAAAGGATAAATAAAATGACACTTTGGGCACTAAGACATTTCTGACTCCTCTGAAATTCATTGATTTTTTACCTGAAAATGGATGGCATTTTGTATATTGGAAATGGATGCCATATGTATATTGAAGCTTTTGTTACACCATAGTTTTTAAAAAGATTTTATTTATTTATTTTTGGAGAGGGGAAGGAAGAGGGAAAGAGAGGAACAGAAACATCAATGTGTGGTTGCCTCTTGCATGACCCCTACTGGGGGACCTGACCCACAACCCAGGCATTTGCCCTGACTGGGAATTGAACCAGTGGCCCTTTGGTTCTCAGGCCAGCACTCAGTCCACTAAGCCACTCCAGGCAGGGCTGTTACACCATATTATGTTATTCATTTAGGTATCCATTTTGCTCATTAGACTACAATCTCTGTGGCAAACTAATTTTGACTTTTGTTGCCTTGGTCTCTGAAGTGGGCATTGAATGATTGTTGAAGGAACATATCAATACAAGTACAAATAAGGGATGGGGTTAATTATGAACATATACAACACCTCAGATATTTATGAGTTATCTATGGAGACTTCTCAACTTCTCCAGTTATCAGTGATCTTCCTTTCATTTATGTATTCACTCATACCTGTATGCCTCAAATATCTTGGCCAATTACTTTGTGTCAAGCACTGTTTTAGGCTCTAGGAATTCAGTGGTGTATAATACCAATTCCTCACCCTCATGGAGCTTATGTTCTACTGAATGAGATAAGTAACTGAAGATTAAGTAGAAAAAAAGAGGAATATCTATTCATGCTATAGAAGGCAATTCTTGACTATATTCTCCTTTGAACAGGTATTTTGTTGCATGAGCAATTGATCTTGAGGAAGGATGGTAGTCATTATTTTCCTGTTCCCCATATGGAAGAGGACTGCAAGCTCCTCTTCATATTGAAACTGTACTCTCCAAATGCAAGGTTGTTATTTTTTCAATATGATTTGTTCATCAGTGTATACTAAGGACATAGGACAGTGCATTGCACATAAGACAGAGCCTTGCACATAGTATGTAAAAATTGTAATTGAGATATAATTTATATATAACATTGTATAAGTTTAAGGTATACAGTGTGTTGATTTGATACATTTATATATTGCAACATGATTATCACCTTAGCTTCAGATAACACCCTTATCATGTCTCATAATTATAATTCATTTGTTGTGAAGATTTGAGAAGATTTAAAATCTAGTCTCTTAGCAATTTTGAAGTATGTAATATAGTATTATTGACTATAATCACTATGTGGTGCAATAAATCTCCAAAACTTGTTCATTGTCTAGTTGCAAATGTGTACCCTTTAATAATATCTACCAAATTTTCCCGCCCCTCAGCTCCTGGTAACAACCATTCTACTCTTTGTTCTATGAGTGTGTTCTATGAATCTTTTTTGGATTCCATTATTAATTGGCATCATGCAATATTTGTCTTTTTTCTGTATGGCTTTATCACTAAGATAATGCCCTCAAGGTCAATCCATTTTGTCACAAATGGTAGGATTTTCTTCTTCCTCATGGCTAAGTAATCACATCTTTTAAAAAATACACAAATAATTTATTTTATTATTCAAAATAAGTACAATGCTGCATACAAGATCTGTTTAGAAGGTGTCCACCCATGCAATATGAAAAATAGAGACATTTACTGAAGAAGATACAAGATACAAGAAACACTGTACATAGGACAATGATGCCTCAGCCCCCCTCAGTGTAGACTCCCTGGGACCTCACACAGTTCTCCCAATAGCCATCAGCTGCCTCGTTGTATTTTTCTGACTCTCATCAACAGTCTGAAATATCTCCCCTTTCAAAGGTGATTTTAGTTTTGGGAAAAGCCAGAAGTCGTGGGGCACCAAATCTGGGCTGTAGGGGGCTGAGTCACCTGAGTAATTTGATGTTTCATGGAAAACTCTGCATGAGATATGATGTATGAGCAGGTGTGTTGTCATGATGAACCTGCCAATCACCGGTTGTCCATACCTGTGGCCTTTTGAGTCATCTGAATAGTTTCCATGGAGGAACATTCAAACTTAATGCAAAATTCAATGCAGATCTATTTCTCTATTCACTCAGTCCATTTGAATGCGATGGTCACACAATACACATGGTCGCTCAACAGTGTCTACCACCCCCACTAACTAATAAAGTGAGGTGGTCATTATTCATCCACATGCATTTTGGTCCACCCTCCTTGTCTGCCAGGTTACGTCGATGTTGTGCAAACCATTCTCGTTATATTAACAATGGCTGGACTTTTTCTGAACAGACCTCATTTATTATTTACTCATTTTTATTTAATCTCTGATTCCCTCCTCAAATAATTTAGACAGTTACGTGAAAAAATTTGCATTTATAATGTAACTATTGAGAGCCAACAGTGGTATGTATGAAACAAAGCTATGTTTAGCCATGGATGATTGTATTTTAAAGTTCTATCATATCGCTTTTATTTTTTATTTATGTTTAAAATTTCAATTACAGTTAACATTCAACATTATATTAGTTTCAGGCATTCAGCATAATGATTAGATATCTGTATACCTTATGAAATGATCTCCCTGATAAATCTAGTACCACTTGACACCATGCATAGTTATAAGATTACTGGCTCTATTCCCTATGCTGCACTTTACTTTCTGTGATTATTTTCTTTCTTTTTTTAAGATTTTATTTATTTATTTTTAGAGAGGGAAGGGAGGGAGAAAGAGAGAGAGAAAGAAACATCAATGTGCGGTTGCTGGGGGCCGTGGCCTGCAACCCAGGCATGTGCCCTGACTGGGAATCGAACCTGCGATTCTCTGGTTCGCAGCCCGCACTCAATCCACTGAGCTATGCCAGCCAGGGCTTTCTGTGATTATTTTCTAACTGTCAATGTGAATAGTCAAACATCAGTTCTCAAATGTCTTGGTTCTCGATTCATTTCTTGACCGAATTGTTCATAGAAAATATGTTTCAGAGCCCTGGCTGGCATAGCTCAGTGGATTGAGCGCGGGCTGCAAACCAAAGTGTCGCAGGTTCGATTCCCAGTCAGGGTACATGCCTGGGTTGCAGGCCATGACCCCCAACAATCGCACACTGATGTTTCTCTCTCTCTCTCTCTCTCTCTCTCTCCCTCCCTTCCCTCTCTAAAAAATAAATAAATAAAATCTTTTTAAAAAACTTTTTAAAAAAGGAAAATATGTTTCAGCTGTCGAACAAAACTTTGGGTCTTGATTCTTACCCACCAATCCTTTCATGCTGATACCTGTATGGTCAGTTATGCATCTCTCTGGTGACAAAGAAGATTCAGTTTTCAAACCAATCACTTCTCAGTTTTCTGAAAGAAATTAAGTTCAAGAACTGAGGTTCCAGTCTACTTCTTAATCCCTTCACCTTTTTCACCCAGCCTCCCAAACCCCTCCCATGTGGCAAATACAATATGTTCTCTATCCACGAACTATTTCTGTTTTTTTTTTAATTTAGTCTTTTTATTCTACATATAAGTAAACTAGTGTACAGTGGCATCTTGGTACTCATTGTTAATTTCTTCTGATAAGTGGTGAACAAGTGACAATTGAAGAAACATTTTCTCTTGTAGGGCAGCATTGTGACTCATACAAGTTCTAGCAAGTACAATGAGTGGCACGCAAGCAGCCAGTGCTGAAACATTTTTCTCACCAAAATGTGATGAGTACCAGGTTTGACAAGTTCTGAAGCTGACAAGTACTGAGGCACCACTGTGTTTGTCTTTCTCTTTCTGATTCATTTTACTTAACATAATAAACTCTAGATCCATCCATGTTTTCGCAAATGGTAAAATTTTATTCTTCCTTATGGCCATGTAATATTTCATTGTATACATGTAACACCTCTTCTTTATCCATTCATCTTTTGACTGGAGCATTTAATCCATGTATATTTAAAGTAATTATTGAGCTCTGGCTAGTGTGCCTTGGTGGATTGAGCACCAGCATGTGAACCAAAGTGTCGCCAGTTCGATTCCCAGTCAGGACACATGCCTGGCTGTGGGCTAGCTTCCCAGTAGGGGGCACATGAGAGGCAACCACACATTGACGTTTCTCTCCCTCTCTCCTTCCCTTCCCCTCTGTTTAAATAAATAAGTAATCTTTAAAGTAATTATTGATAGCTCTGTATTTATTGTCATTTTATTGTTTTATTTCTTTTGCTTTACTTAGAAAAATACTGTATTGTGTAATAAAGATGATCAGTGAATTCTGATATCAGTGTCATAAACTTTCTCATGCACAAAAACTTACCAAAAAACATTATAATATATAATAAGAATTTCTAGTAGAAATTTCTTCTAGAAATTTTAGTATAGAGTTACTAAAGATAAACATCCAGAATTAATTTTAAAATAATTATTGATAGGTATGTAACTATTGTCATTTTATTGTTTTCTGATTATTTTTGTAGTTTTTCCTCTTTTATTTTTTTATTTTAAATATTTTATTATTATTATTTTTAGACAGAGGGGAAGGGAAGAAGAAAGAGATGGAGAGAAACATCGATGTGTGGTTGCCTCTTGCACATCCCTAACTGGGGACTTGGCCCGCAACTCAGGCATGTGCCCTGACTGGGAATCAAACTGGTGACCTTTCCATTTGCAGGCTGGTGCTCAATCCACTGAGCCACACCAGGCAGGGCTAGACTATAAGATTTTTAAGGTCAGCTCTTATATCATGTATTTCTGTATTCTTAGCAGGAATTATTTTGTTGGATAAATATATAAATGACCACTCAAATGATCAGATAATGCTAATTCATATTCAAAAAATATTTTTAGACTGTAAGGCATCTTCTTAACTTATTTGAGAAAAGCAGCATGAGCACCATGGTCACTCTAGGGTCACTGATATCTCTGTTTTATTTTTAATTAAATTTATTGTGATGGCATTGGTTAATAATATTATAAAAATTTCAGGTATAGAACTTAATATTATGACATGTGTATACTCTATTGTTCAATATGATCCAGTAATCTTTCTTTGGGATACCTACCCCAAAATTCTGAAAACATTTTATATGAAGATACACACACACACACACACACACACCTCTCTGTTCATTGCAGCATTATTTGCAATACTTAAGACATGGAAACAACCTGAGTATCCTTAGACAAATGAATAGGTAAATAAGAGGTACATATGTATAATGAAATAGTACTCAGCTGTAAAAAGATGAAATATTGTCAGTGTTCTATTGAGGACTCTTTCCTTCAATTTCTTATTAATCCTGGAAGGAGTGTAAGTAGGAAAAAATTATACCCAAGGGGCACCTTGTCTCAAGCTAGATACCACAAGGCTTTAAAGTCCTTGGAATTGGACTTGGCCACTCTTCCCCAGATTATCCCAGTCTAAAATCATTCCTACTAATATTTGAAGACTAGCAATTGACAAGTATACTGATTTTCTTTAAAACTAGAAATGCAAAAGGTTGGATCCTGGAAACCTGGAACCAGGAAATTTTATGCAAATCAAAATTCTGAAAGAGAATATTAAATGGCGTGTGGGAACTTAAAAAGAATGATCACCAAGAGCCCTCCACCTGAGGTCCCTAATATTAACTCACTCAAAACTATTTTAATTTTATTTTGTGATGGAGTTTGTAGGTTGATAAATAAGAGGAGTGTCATTTATTTTAAGAAGTAACTTTAAAACTCAGGTTTGTTGAAATATAGTTGGTACAAAATAACTGCACTTTTTTAATGTGTACCATTTGATGAGTCTGGACACAAGCAAACAACTATGATACCATCACTACAATCAAGGAAAAAAATATGATGACCACTTCCAGAGTTTCTTTGTGTCCCCCTTTATATGCTTCTTTGTGTGTTTTATGGTAAGACCAGTTAAGATCTACCCTTTTAGAAATTATGAAGTGCACAAAACCATTTTTAACTATATGCACTATGTTGTACAGAAGATCTCTAAAACTTGTTCATTTGCATAACTGAAACTTTATACATCCATTGAAAAATAACTCCCCATTTTTCTCTTCTGCCCAGACCCTGACAACAACCATTCCATTCTCTGATTCTATAAATTTGACCATTTTATATACCACATAAAAGTGAAATCTTGCAATATTTATCCTTCTGTGATTGGCTTGTTTAATTTTGCAATATATCCTCCAAGTTTATCATGTTGTTGCAAACTGTAAGACTTGCTTCTTTTTGAAAGCTGAACAATATTCCATTGTATGTATAGACCATATTTTTTTTCATTCATCTGTTGATAGACACATTGGTTGTTTCCACATTTTGGCTAGTGTGAATAATACGGCAATAAGCCTTAGCATGCAGGTAGACTCTCAAAGTCATGAATTGAATTATTGTGGATACATAGAAGTGAGAAGAGATTGCCAGATAATACAAAAGTTTTACATTAGCGATTTTTAAAAATTCCATAATGTTTTTCATAGCTACTGTACTATTTTACATTCCTATCTACAGTTCACAAGGGTTATAATTTCTGTACAACCTTGTAATGAATTTTATAATAATATAATATTCTTCTTTGTCTTTGATGATAATTTTTACTTAAAGTCTTTTTATCTGATATAAATATAGCCACATCTGATCAATTCTTGTTACAAGTTGCATAAAATATCATTTCCATCCCTGTGCTTTTGGCCTATGGCTGCTCTTAAATGTAAAGTGATTCTTTTATAGATAACATGTAGTTGCACCTTTGGTTTATTATTTATTTAGCCACTCTATGCCTTTTTATTGGACAGTTTAATCTACTTATGTTTAACTATGGTATGTAAAACTTTTAAATTTAGAATAAATGTTAAAAGACAAAGATATTAATAACAAATAAAATTTGATAATGGATTCACAATTTAAAAAGATGCAAATTATGAAATCAAGAACAGAAATTGTGTAAAGGGTCAAGTAAAAGTTTATAGATTTTGTATACAATTGAAGTTCAGGTGCTTTCAGCTTAAACAGACTGCAGTAACTCTAAGATGATTTATATAAACCTCATGTTACCCTCACCAAAAAATATTTAGAGAAAATGCAGAAAGAAAAAAAAGAAAGACATAAAAATTATCATTACAAAATATCAACAAAGCACAAAGGCAGCAAAGAAGAATTGAAAGAACAAAATAAAGAGAAAAAAATTAGCAAAATGGCAATAGTAAACCCCTTCCCATCAATAACTACTCTCAATGTAAATTGAATAAATTCTTTTTTTCTTTTTCTTTTTATTTAAAGATTTTATTTACTTATTTTAGACAGAGGGGAAGGGATGGAGAAAGAGAGGAAGAAAAACATCAATGTGTGGTTGCCTCTTGCATGCCTCCTACAGGATACCTGACCTGGCCAGAAACCTAGGCATATGCCCTGACTGGGAATCTAACCGGTGACCCTTTGTTTTGCAGGACGGTGCTCAATCCACTGAGCCACACCAGCCAAGGCTGAATAAATTATTTAATCAAGAGGCAGTGAGTGGCTGAATGTATAATAAAGTAAAATCCAACTATGAACTGTTTAAAAGAGACTCACGTTAGATTTAAGGACAAACAGGTTGAAACTGAAGGAAAGCTAAATGATATTCCATGCAAATTGTAAACAAATATTAGATAAAATAGACCTTAAGTCAAAATCTATCATTAGATACAAATAAAAACATTAGGTAATGATGAAAGTATCAAAATTAACCAGGAAGATATAGCAATTATAGATATATGAGCTGTCACCTTTTTAGTTAAATGTATTCCTAAGTATTTTGGGCGCAATTCATTTTTTTTTTCTTTTTCCTTTTTTTTCTACTTTATTTATTATTATTATTTTTTATTATTTACTGTATTACAGTTGTTCCATTTTTTTTTCTTTTTGCCCCACTGCACCCAGCCCAACCCTCAGTCTACAGTCAATCCATTCTCTGTTGTCCATGTCCATGGGTCATGCATATATCTTCTTTGATTGGTTCCTTTCTGTTCCTCACACCATTCGCCACCTCCCTCCTCCCCTCGTACAGCTATCAGCCTGTTCCGTGTTTTCATGTCTCTGATTCCATTTTTCTTATTAGTTTCTTTTGTTCATTAGATTCCAGTTATAAGTGATATCATATGATATCTGTTTATTGCAGACTGTCTTATTTCACTTAGCATAATAGACTCCAGGTCTATCCACTTTGTCAAAAGAGGTAGGACTTCTTTCTTTCTGCTGTCTAGTATTCCATTGTGTAAATGTACCATAGTTTTTTTGATCCACTCATTTACTGATGGGCACTTGAGCTGTTTCCAGCACTTGACTGTTATAAATTGCACTCCTGTGAACATTGGGGTGTATAGGTTCTTTTGAATTAGTGTTTCAGAATTTTAGGGTGTATTCTCAGGAGTGAAATCGTTGGGTCAGAGGGCAGTTCCATTTTTAGTTTTTTAAGGAAATTCCATACTATTTTCCATGGTGGCTGCACCAGTCTGCATTCCCACCAACAGTGCATTAGGGTTCCCTTTTCTCTACAACCTTGTCAGTACTTACAATTTGTTGATTTATTGATGATAGCCATTCTGACAGGTGGGAGATGATATCTCAGTGTGGTTTTAATTTTCATCCCTCTGATGATTAGTGACATTGAGCATCTTTTCATGTGTCTATGGGCCATCTGTATGTCCTTCTTGGAGAAATGTCTATTCAGGTCCTTTGCCCACTTATTAATTGGGTTGTTTGTGTTCCTGGTGTTAAGTCACATGAGTTCTTCATATATTTTTTTAGATTAAACCCTTGTGTGATGTATTATTGGCAAGTATGTTCTCCCATACATTTGGTTCCCTTTTTATTTTGATGATATTTTCCCTAGCCATGCAAAAACTTTCTAATTTGATGTATTCCCATTTGTTTATTTTTTTCCTTTATTTCCCTTTCTCTAGAATATATATCAGCAAAAATATTGCTACATGGGAGGTCTGAAATTTTACTGCCTATTTTTTGGAAGGACGTTTATGGTATCATAACTTATATTTAAGTCCTTTATCCATTTTGAGTTTATTCTGGTGTATTGTGTAAGTTGGTGGTCTAGTTTCATCTTTTTGCATATGCCAGTCCAGTTTTTTATTTGTACTCCATTTTATGCTTCTTCCCTTTTGTCAAATATTATTTAACCATAGAGACTTGGGTTTATTTCTGGACACCTATTCTCCACTGATCTATGTGTCTGTTCTTATGCCAGTACCAGACTGTCTTGATTACAGCAGCCTTGTAGCATAGTATAATACCAGGTATTGTGATGCCTCCTACATTGTTCTTTTTTCTCAGGATTGCTGAGGCTATTCAGTGTCATTTTTGATTCCATATAAATTTTTGGATTATTTGTTCTAGATCTGTGAAATATGCCATTGGTATTTTAATACAAATTGCATCAAATCTATAGGCTGTTTTGGACATTTTAATGTTGTTAATTCTTCCAAGCCATGAATATAGTATATGATTCTATTCATCCTGCATCTAGAGGAGGCTTCTATTGCTATAGGGCTGGTGGGGCCCATGGGCCTTCCCTGGGAGGCACTATTCAGTCTTCTGGAAAAATTGTAGATGTGATCCCCTGCCCCTGTGCCGCCCATATTGGTCTGTCCCAGCTTATTTCTGATAATATATAGTTTCTGGTGAACAATACATTAGTTGTCTATTTCAAGGGAGGGGGCAATCTGTGTGAGAGGGTCAGCTCTTTCCTGTTTGGTGCTGATGGCAGCTCTGTGTGAGAGCCAAGGCTGGTCAGGGCCCTGATTCCCCCTTGCTACACTGATTTTTGTTCTCTCTGCTCTGCTGGCTTCAGTGGAATAGGGTCCTACAAACCAGTGTATTTTTTCTCCCTGAAAGAAGTTCAAAATGGGCCCTCTTGGCATTTCTCTTCCTGTTTTGCTCCTGCAGACATGTATCCTGCAGGGTGTTCTTGAGCCTGTCCTGCTTGTTTTGCAGAGCTTCCCTGTTGGATGTGGTGTTTGCAATTCAGCAAGTGGTAGGTGGTGGGTACGTCCTTCCCTTCCCAGAGGTTAGACCTCTGTCAGGAAGGGGATTATGCCTGTTGTAAATAATCTCAGATGCTCAACTCTTGCCTCTCTAATTCCAAGGCCCCTGCCATTGCAGTACACATAGTTTCAAACTCTCCATTTTGTATAGCCCTGGCTTACTAGCTGGGCTGGGACCCAGAAATCCCTTTGCTGTGCAGCTTTCTGAACTCCCTGCCCAGCTGTACTCAGTGGGAGCAAATTGTGCTTTCAGTCTTGTCCCTTTCTGGCAGGCAAGCTTCACACAGGGTCCCTGCCCAGCACACTTCAGCTCACCTTTTAAAAAATCTCACTGTGATACTACCACTGTAGTACCATGTCACTGTCTGGTTTTCCACACACATACCACCTCTCCAAAAAGCCCTAAGTCTCTCACAGTCATGGTTGGCTGCAGTCTGCTTCCACCTGACCTGATTGCAGCCCCTGATCATCTTTGGAGCTAGAGTCCCTCTCTTTGTCTGGCACTTTCCCAGTTGACATTTGGACATGCTGCCTGCTATGTGTGTGTAACTCAGATCTTCCCGACTCCATATATCCTCCCAGGTCACTCCTAGCCAGGGTCTGGTGGTTTCTTGTGTGGTACTGGGGTCTCTTGCCCTGGGAGTGAAGAGAGCCACAAAGCTGTGATTTCTGACCAGTCTCTCTACTGCTACAGGTGCCACACATAGGGTATTTTCCCTTCAATTTATAAAATCTCCTTACTGCTTGTTGTGAAGTATCTTCTGTACTCCTTGGTTTGAAAACTCCACATTAGCTAAGATTCTGTTGATTGTTCATGTTATTTGTCAGAAGATCAGCCAAGAATCTGAGTTGGGGGCCAGGAGCAAGTGAACTCAGCTTCCACCTACTTGGCTGCCATCTTCAATTCCCCCTTGAAGCAATTTTATTTTTTTTATTGTTCAAGTACAATTGTCTCCATTTTCACCCCCCATGGACCCCCGCCCTATGCATCTCTACCTCCCACTCTTGAACCTTGGACAAGGGTTTGACACCTTGATGCAATTTTAAATGGGATTTTTTTTCTTACAATTTATTTCACATGGTTCATTATTTCAGTATAAAAATGAAATCAATTTCTGAATATTAATTTTGTATCTTGCTATTTTACTGAATTTATTTATCAGTTCTGACAAGAGATAACAAATGCTGTCAAGGATGTGAAGAGAAGGGAGCTCTTATATTCTCAGTGGGATTGTAAATTGGTACAGCCACTATAGTAAACAGTATGGAGGTACCTCAAAAACATAAAAATACAATTACTGTATGATCCAGTAATTCCACTTCTGGGAATATATACAAAAGAAAGTAAAACACTGTTTTGAAGAGATATCTGCATCTTGATGTTTATCACAGCATTATTTACAATAGCCAACACATGGAAACCACCTAAATGTCCATTAAAAAGTGACTTCTGGCCAAGATGAGGGTGTGGGCAGATAGCTTTGCCTCCTCCCACAACCAAAAGAAAGACGACAACAACAAATGTAAAAACAGAAAGTAACCAGAACTCCCAGAAAATCAAACTGTATAAAAGTTCAACTACCAAGAAGTTAAGGAAGAAACATTCACCCAGACTGGTAGGAGGGGTGGACATGGGCAGTCTGAGTGAAGGAGATATGCCACCAGGTGGTGGCTGGAGGACCAGGCAGGCAAGGTGGCAGCTGTCACACTGGCGTGGACAAGGTGGTGGTTGGTAGACCAGGTAGACTGGGAAGTCCTACATTTGCACACAGATAAACTGGGAGGAACAACTAGGGAGCCAAACACACCATGCAACCCAGGGTTCTGGCACAGGAAAAGAAAGCCTCAAAACCTCTGGCTGTAAAAACCTGTGGGAGTTGTGGCAATGGAAGAAACTTTGACACTCACAGGAGAGTCTGTTGCAGAGGTCCACAGAGTCCTAGAACATATACAAACCCACCCACCTAGGAATCAGCACCAGAAGTGCCCCATTTGCTTGTGGGTAGTGGGGAAAGTGACTGAAAGCTGGTCAAGAGCCAAGCGAGTGGCATTGTTCTCTCTCAGACCCCTCTCCCATATACAGTGCCACAACGCAGCAACAAGGGTTGTTCCCACCCAGCAAATACTGAAGGCTCTGCCACTTACTACATAACAAGTGTGCTGAGACAAAGAAATATGGCCAAAATGAAAGAACAGAACAAAGCTCAAAAAATAGAACTAAGTGATAAAGAGATAGCCACTTATCAGATGCACAGTTCAAAACACTGGTAATCAGGATGCTCACAGAAATGGTTGAGTATGGTTGTAACATAGAGGAAGAAGTGAAGGTTATGCAAAGTTCAATAAAGAAAAATGTACAGGGAACCAACAGTGACAGGAAGAAACTGGGACTCAAATCAACAGTTTGTAGCAGAAGGAAGAAATAAACATTCAACCAGAACAGAATGAAGAAATAAGAACGAAATAAATAAATAAATAAATAAATAAATAAATAAATAAGGAGAGGCTCAGGAAATTCCGGGACAACTTTAAACACTACAATGTCTGAATCATTGGGGTACCACAAGGAGAAAAGGAAGAGCAAGAAATGGAAAACTTATTTGAACAAATAATGAAGGAGAACTTCCCCAATCTGGCAAAGGAAATAGACTTCCAGGAAGTCCTAGAAACTCAGAGAGTCCCAAAGAAGTTGGACCCAAGGAAGCACACACCAAAGCACATCATAATTACATTCCCCAAGATGAAAGATAAGGAGAGAATCTTAAAAGCAACAATAGGAGTGGAGAGAGTTACCTACAAAAGAGTGCCTATAAGACTATCAGCCGATTTCTCAAAAGAAATCTTGCAAGCAAGAAAGGACTGCAAAGAAGTATTCGAAGTCATGAAAGGCAAGGACCTACATCCAACATTACTCTAACCAGCAAAGCTATCATTTAGAATGAAAGGGCAGAACAAGTGCTTCCCAGATATGGTCAAGTTAAAGGAGTTTATCATCACCAAGCCCTTATATATAATGTTAAAGGGAGTTATATAGGAAAAAGAAGATGCTAAAAAATATGAACAGTAAAATGACAGCAAACTCATAACTATCAACAACTGAACCTAAAAAACAAACAAAAGCAAACTAAGTGAACAACTAGAACAGGAACAGAATCACAGAAATGGAGATCACATGGAGGGTTATCAATGTGGATGGGGGAAGGAAGAGTTACAGGGAATAAGAAGCATAAATGGTAGGTAGAAAATAGACAGGGGGAGGTTAGGTATAGTATAGGAAACGGAAAAGCCAAAGAACTTATATATACAACCCATGGACGTGAACTAAGGGGGTGGGGCGATGCTGGTGGGAAGGGGAGTTCAGGGCAGATGGAAATAAAGGGGAGAAATAATGGGACAACTGTAATAGCATAAACAGTAAAATATACTTTGATAAAACAAATAAAGTCTAAGTATTGCAAATTTTTAAAAATTAATAAAAAAATGTCCATCAATAGATGAATGGATAAAGAAGTTGTGGCTATATATATTACATAATGGAATTTTATTCATTCATAAAAGGGAAATTGTACCATTTGCTACAAAATGGACTGACATTAGGGGAATTATGTTGGGAAAATAAGTTTGGTCAGTATGGACATTTTAATTATGTTAATTCTTCCAATCCATGAACACAGTACAATGTATGAGGTCTGTCCAGAAAAAATCCAGCCATTGTGAATATAATGAGAATGGTTTGAGTGATATTGATGTAACCTGGCCACCAAGGAGAGTGGACTGGAACGTGCATGCATGAACAATGACAACTTCACTGTACCAGTCAGGGGGTGATAGACACTACTGTGTGAGCTTGTGTACTGTGTGGTCGTTGCATTCAACATGACTGAGTGAGTAGAGCCATGAATCTGTTTCAAGTTTCATGTTAAGCTTAAAAATTCCTTTGTGAAAACTATTCAGATAATTCAGAAGGATGTTGCTATGGGCTACAGGTGACTGGCAGCTTCATCATGACAATGTTCCCACTCATGTATCCCACCTTGTGTAGATTTTTTTGGTGAAATATCAAATCCCCCAGGTGACTCAGCCCCCCTACAGCCCATATTTGGTGCCCTGTGACTTCTGGCTTTTCACAAAATTAAAGTCACCTTTGAAAGGGAAGAGATTTCAGACCATCGATGAGATTCAGGAAAATACGATGGGTAGCTGATTGTGGTTGGGAGAACTGTGTGAGGTCCCAAAGTGCCTACTTTGAAGGGAACTAAGCCATCATTATCCTATGTACAATGTTTCTTGTATGTTGTATCTTCTTCAATAAATGTCCCTATTTTTCATAGTAAATGGCTGGATACCTTCTGGACAGACCTCATATATGCTTCCATTTGTTTATATAATCTTCAATTTCTTTCTTCAATGTCCTACAGTTTTCCAAGTTAGTGTCTTTTACCTCCTTGGTTAAATTTATTCCTAGGTACCTTATTTTTGTTGCTGTTGTTGCAGTAGTAAATAGGAGTGTATTCTTAGTTTCTCTTTCTGGAAGTTCATTATTGATGTTTAAAAACAGCCTGCTTACTTTTGATCTCTTCTTTAAATTTACAGAAAAAAATGTTGTTTATGGTATCGTTTTGCACTTGTTTTGGGAAAATGTGAATGGTTAACTAGGGACATCATTGTACTTTATTTGAAAATTATGCAAAAGCTTTTATGGCTTCATGCCACCACTTGACAAACTTTTATAACAACACACTGAGAAATAAGAATGTATTGCCAGATCAATAAAATGTAGTGTTCTGATATCCATGTTGCTCCTGGTCACAGTTTTCTTTCTTGATTGCTTTGGTGGTATCAACACACATACAAATTCACTTCCCAAAATAATACAGCTTTTTAAGTTTAGATTTATATTGTGGTTCTTGTATTACTAATATTTATGACATTGTGCTGAGCTTTAAAATGTATGTTACTAGTTGTATTCCTACTTGTATTAGTTTCCTATTGCTGCTGTAACAAATTATCATAATCTTATTTGATTAAAAAACACAAATTTAATATGTTACAGTTGGAGAGATCAGAAATCTGAAATGAGTCTTACTAGAGACTAAAATCAGAATGTGGTAGGGCAATTTTCTCTATGGAGCTTCTAGCAGCAAATCTGTTTCCTTGCCTTTCCTAGCTTGTAGAGAACACCCATATTCCTTGGGGTTCATAATAATCTTTCTTCATTTTCTTTTTTTAAAGGTTTTATTTATTTATTTTTAGAGAGAGGGAAAGGGAGGGAGAGAGAGGGAGAGAAACATCAATGCGTGGTTGCCTCTCGCACACCCCGTACTGGGGACCTGGCCCGCAACTCAGTCATGTGCCCTGACTAGGAATTGAACCAACAAACTTTTGGTTCGCAGGCTGGCACTCAATCCACTGAACCATACCAGCCAGGGCTCTTTCTCCATTTTCAAAGCCAACAACATCAGGCCAAGTTCTTATCACACTACCATATCTTTGGTCCTCCTTCTTCTGCCTCCATTTTCCACTTGCAAAACCCTTGTGATTACATTGGATCCACCCATATAATCCAGGGTAATTTCTACATCTTAACATCAGCTGATTAACAACTCTAACTCCATGAATCTTAAAATTCATTGACCTAATGAAAAGAAAAGGTAGAGAAGAAAATATTTGGTTCTAAAGGAAGAACAAAAAATTATTTATTGTGGAACAGATATTTCAGGCCAATGCAGCAACATTTTCTGTGTAAGGCTAACAATGGGAATACCACTACAATTTTTTTAGCAGAGAGGTAGCATGATGATCTCTGTGTCATACAAAGCTTCTTGTGGAAGCAGTGTGGAGAGGGTCAAAAGTAGAAGCAGGGGGATTAGGCAAGACATTATATTAACTTAGAGTGCTGATAAAGTTAGAAAGCTGAAGATACAGTGGTAGAGACTAGAAATAAACTAATGCATATACAGTTAACTAATATTTGACAAGGGAGCCAAAAATTATCAGTGAGGAAAAAGATAATCTTTTCAATAAATGTCATTGGAAAAACTGCCTGTTCACATGCAAAACAATGAAACAAGACTACTTTATTACCCCACTCATGAAAAATAATTTAAAATGGATTAAAGAATTAAATGTAACACCAGAAGCCATGAAACTCCTGGAAGAAACATAGGGAATAAGCTTCTGGACATTGCTCTTGGCAAACAAATTTTTTAATAGGACACCAAAAGCACAAGCAACAAAAGCAAAAATCAAGAAATGGGACTACACCAAACTACAAAGTTTCTACACAGAAAAAGAAATGATCAACAATATGGAAAAGTAACCTATAGAATGAGAGAAAATATTTGAAATGCATGTATCCAAAATATATAAGGAACTCACACAACTGAATAACAACCAAAAAATCTGATTTAAAATGGGCATAGGGCCTGGATAAATATTATTCTAAAGGAAATATACAAATGGTCAACAGGTACATGAAAAGTTACTCAACATTACAAATTATTAGGAAAGTGCAAATCAAAACTGTAATGATATATCACATCACATTTGTTAGACTGGCTACTATCAAAAATACAAGAGGTAAGTGTTGACAAGAATGGGGAAAAGAAGAATGCTTGTACACCCTTGGTGAAAATATAAACTGGTGTAGGCATTATGGAAAATAGTATAGATGCTCAACAAAAAAATTAAAAAGTACAACTACCATACAATCCAGCAGTCTCAATTCTGGTTACATAGCCAAAGGAAATAAATTGCTATCTTTAAAAGATATCTTCATCCCATATTTGTTACATCATTGTTAACAATAGTCAAGACATGAAAACTACCTAATGTCTGTACTGGATAAATGGAAAAAGAAAGTTGGTGGTAGTAGGGCAAATGAGGACATGTTGGTGAAAGGGTATAAACTTCCAGATATAATTTGAATAATTTCTGGGGATCTAATGTACAGTGTGGTGGCTATAGTGAACAGCTTAAAAGAGACAATCTTGAATATTTGCCTGGAAAAGAGAAAAAAAATTTTCTAGTCTGTAAATGTCAAGTTAGAAGTTTGTATCTTTCCTCTACTCTGGAGAACCTGAAGGTAGTCTAGTGAGGGGAGAGTTATATTAGTGCACAATGATAACCCTGAGATGGTAACCATACTTTCCTTTCCCCATCATAGGCAGCCAGCCTAAAGCAAACAAGAGTTTGGAGAAAAGAGAACTTTAATTTTGAATGATGTCAGAGTTTTTTTATTATTGTACTGGAAAGGGCATATTAATTATTAAAGGAGATTTCTTGTTACTGAAAGTGAACAAGGCTTTTTATTACCTAAGAACGAGCAGATAAAGGTATGTAGTCTGTCTATTTCTTCCAATACCAGGGAAGGAACTAACCTGGCACAATAGGTTCAAATGAGCAGTTGGGGAAAAGAATTAGGCTGTTTTCAGGCAGCACTATGATAATTTTACCTGCCCAATATAATAAAATCGGGGGGAACTGTAGATATCATTAAACACAGACAACATCAAAAAGGTAAATTTAACAAATATAAGTAATATAGTTGTTTAAAAACATTCACAATTTTAAATACTGCTTTCATGAATAGATTCTGTCCTCACTCCTTGAATCTAGGAGAGACCACTGTAACCACTGTGATTAGTGGAATATGTTGGAAATCATGCTGTGTAAGTATCCAGTCTCAGTCCTTAAGCAGCTAGCAGATTCCACTTACTGTCTCTTTTGATGTCTTGGCCTTGGAAACTTGAGATGCCTTGTACATTACTTCCCTAGGTTTGCTGTAACAAAGTATCATAAACTGGGTGACTTTAAAGAAAGAGAAATTTATTTTCTCTCAGTTCTTATTTTTTAATTTTTATTGAACTTATTGAGGGTGAGATTGGTTAATAAAACGATATAGGCTTCAGTGTACAATTCTATAATACATCATCTGTATATTATATTCTGTGTTCACCACCCAAATCAGGTCTCCTTCTGTCACCATATATTCCTCCTTTATCTTCTCCTACCTTCCCCACCCCCTTTCCCTTTGGTAATAACCATATTGTTGTCTGTGCCCATGAATTTTGGGGGGGCTTAATACCTTCACCCTTTTCACCCAAGCCCCACCCCTTCCCATCAGTCTGTTCTCTGTATCTACAAGTTTCTTTCTAGTTTGTTTGTTTGTTTGTTTGTTTGTTTTGTTCATTATACTCTGAAGACTAGGAGTCCCCAGTCAATCTGTTGACCAGGTCATTCTCTCTCTGAATGTTCTAGGGTAGAATATGTTTCATGAATTTCTGGTGTTGCAGGAGATCTTTGGCTCTCCTTGGCTTGTAATTGCATCACTTTATTCTCTTCTTCCTTCATGACATGGAGTCATTTCTGTGTGTCTATGTTTTTCTGTTTCTTCTCCTCTTCTTATAAAGACAACAATCATATTAGAATAGGGTCCACCCTAACTCAGTATGACCTTATCTTAACTATTTATATCTCAAACTATCCTATTTCCAAATAAAGTCACATTTGGAAGCCTCTGGGACTAGAAATTTGATATAATATTTTGGGGGACACAATTCAACTCATACTATAACAAACTATAAGAACTTAATCTATATTAAGAATACATTGAGATTTCTGGGGAAATCACAAATAAACCTAAATGTTAAATTTGTGAAAATTATATGAATAAATTATACCCTTGATTTTTTTCCTCTGAAGCTATCATACTGCACGTGGAATACCTAGTAGATTTCTCTAAGCAATGAGTCATCAGTGAACCATTATAAAGATGAAGCCACAGAGTCCTCACAAAGGAACAGAGTAGCTCAAGGTTTTGCACATCAGTTAACGGCTGAGCTGATTACAAAAATCTTCTGAATCCTGAACCAAAGGTCAAATTTGCCATACCTATAGAGCCATATATTCGAGATTTTCCAGTTGATTTTGAAAATAATGATATCCTTTGTTATAATATGGCCTTTTTCGGTACATATGGAAAACTTTATTGAGTAAAGAACTACCAAATATGTATTATGTGAATAAGCTCTTAATGAACAGAAATGAATGAATTAGTATTAACTCAAAACATTTATAACTTTTTCTTACATAGTATTGTTGCAACCAAACCTGAAGAACTAAGCAATTGCATCATATTCAGAAAATCAAAAACTAAACTTATGAAGTATTCCTTCAAACTTCATCCTCTTCCAGTGAATTACCATCTCTCTGAATGGTACTATCAAAACATGGAACTTATCATTGTTATCTCCCTCATTATTTGCTACTCTTCTTTTCAATCCATAAAGTAGTCCTCTCAAGTTTATGATATATGGAGAGAGAGAGAAAGAGAGAGAGCGCTAATCTCTCTACTCATTAGTATATCCTTCTCTTAGTCTCCACAGGTTTCTAAAACAAAATAGTATAAACTAGATAATTGAAACAACAGAACTTTATTTCTCACAGTTATGGAAGCTGTAAAGTCCAAGATCAAGGTGCCAACAGAATAGATTTCATTCAGACACTGCTTCTGCTTCTCTTGGCTTACATGCACCTGCCATCTCACTGTGTATTCCCATGACTTCTTATCTGTGCATGCTGCAAGGAAGAGAAAGAAAAAGCTCTCTGGAATCTCTTCTTATAAGGCTACTAATCCAATCATGAGGGTTTCCGTATGACCTCATATAGCTTTGATTACCTCTCAAAGTCCCCATGTTTAACTACTATCACATTGTGGAGGGAAGAGCTTCAACATATAAATTTGCAGGGTGGTAGACATAAACATTCAGTCCATAACATACCTGTCAGTCACACCTTGGTCTGGCACACATTAGCCCTCAATAATTATATGTTTCAAGAATAAATAAACATACAGTTTGGGTCCAGCCAAAATGGAGGCATGGGTAGAACCCCTTCTGTTCCTCGTACAACCAAGAGGAGGATAACAATGAATCTAAAATCAATAAACAACCAGAAATGCCAGAAAATCAAACTGCATGGAACTCCAAAAATCAGGGAATTAAAGAAAAAGTCTACCAGTACAACCAGACTGGAGCACCAAGACAAAGAAATAGGGCCCAAATGAAAGAACAGAGCAAAACTTCAGAAAGAGAGCTAAGCGATGACGAGGTGGCAACCTATCTGATGGAGAATTTAAAGCCATTGTAATCAAAATGCTCACAGAACTGATTTAGCTTGGTCAAAGAATGAAAAAAGCAAATGAAAGATACCCAAAATGAAATAAGGCAAAATTTTCAGGGAACCAACAGTGACAGGAAGGAAACCAAGACTCAAAACAGTGATTTGGAACAAAAGGGAAAAATAAACATTGAACTGTGAAGAGAGACTTACAAACCTCTGGGACAACCTGAAACTTTCCAATATCTGAATTATAGGGGTTCTAGAAGGAAAAGAACAACAGCAAGCAATTGAAAACTTATTTGAGCAAATAATGAAGGAAAACTTCCCCAATCTGGCAAAGGAAACAGACTTCCAGGAAGTTCCGGAAGCCCAGAGAGCCCCAAAAAAGTTGGACCCAAAGAGGAACACACCAAGGCACATCATCATTAAATTACCCAAGGTTAAAGATAAGGAGAGAGTCTTAAAAAGCAGCAAGAGAAAAGGAGACAGTTACCTACAAAGGAACTATCAGCTGATTTCTCCAAAGAAACCCTGCAGGCAAGAAGGGGCTGCGAAGAAGTATTTGAAGTCACGATAGGCAAGGACCTACAGCCAAGATTAGTCTATCCAGAAAACCTATCATTTAGAATGGAAGGGAAGATAAAGTGCTTCCCAGATAAGGTAAAGTTAAAGGAGTTCATCATCACCAAGCCCTTATTATATGAAATGTTAAAGGGATTTATCTGAGAAAAAGAAGATCAAAATATAAACAATAAAATGACGACAAACTCACAACTATCAACGAATGAACCTAAAAGAAAAGAAAAACAACAAAAAACCTAAGCAAGCAACCAGAACAGGAACAGAATCAGAGAAATGAACATCACACAGAGGAAGTTCAGTAGGGAGGGGGAAGGGTGGAATGGGGGGGAAAGGTACAGGGAAGAAGAAGCATAATTAGTAGCCATAAAATAGGGAGAGATAAAAATGGGAAATTCTCTCTTATGACCTCATAAGACCTCATCTTGAAATATAATTTTCTATAGGAAACAGAGGACTCAAAGAACTTATATGTACAACCCTTGGACATGAAGTACGGGGTGGGGGAATGCTGGAGGGTTGGGGGTGCAGGGTGGAGGGGGCATAAAGGGTAAAATTGGGAAAACTGTAATAGCATCAATAAAAATACTTTTTAAATTTTATTTTAATTGTTGTTCATGTACAGTTTTCTGTCTTTTATTCCCATCCCAGCCCACCCCCCAGCCCTACCCACCTCCCTCCCATTTCCACACCGCCCCCAGTTTTTGTCCATGTGTCCTTTATACTTGTTCCTGTAAACCCTTACTTTCAGGGATCATTTCTATAGTTTGTTAATAAACATACTTTTAAAAAAGAAAAAATAAATGTAAATTTCCTTCTGGCATGAGTACCTGAGGAGCTCTGTTGACTTGCTCTCCAGTGAAATTGGTGACAACAGTAAACACACACACACACACACACACACACTTTTAAACACCCCAACCATTTAAAGCCTCTGGGGACAGTCATAAGGGAAAACACCAAATAAATAAACATCTATTCAAGGAAATCTATGAAAACAAAAACATGGTAAGAAAGCAATTCTTTCGTATCTGAACCAAGACTGCTCCCTCCATTATTTCCCACAGTTCAGTGAGGCAATGGTTCTACTTCAGACTACTGCAGCCAAAATCACAGGGTCCCGACTCTCCCTAGCTCTGAACCAAATTGCCCTTTTTTTTCCCCCTCTGAGAAAAGCAGGATTTCAGTTTTTTTTCATCCTGTCTCCAGCTACCTGTTGCTGAGGCTAAGTCCAAGGTGAGAGTGTTTGAGAGTTGGGGACTCCAATCTTCCACCTGCCCCTGACTATTGTGATTTTGGCTCTTTCTTGGGTGTGGCAAAATGATAATGTTAGAGCTCTGATAGACATTCTTCCAGTTCACAGGTAGTGGTTCCACCCAAAGACAGGCAAGTTCTGCTCATTCTAGGCTGCTGACCACCCTACTCTTTGACCTCCACCAAATTTTCACTTCCTAGATTAGGAGTTCATCACTAAGATAGAAACATATCATGTCTCCACCTTCAGCTCCAGGGCCTTGGCTCAGATATTTTGCCAGGGGGCAGGCATTAACAGGCCATAAAACATTATACTTCCTAATTTTTTCCAAATGGAGCTGACTGCATTTACAACAGAGCACAAAGAACTTTAAACCTATGGGCACTCTCAAGAACAGTGGAGGTTGTGATGAAAACATTTAGAGCTGGTGTAGTTCAGTGCATTGAGTGCCTGCTTGCAAACCAAAGGGTCACTGGTTCCATTCCCAGTCAGAGCACATGCCTGGGTTGCAGGCCAGGTCCCCAGTAGGGGACTCACGAGAGGTAACAATAAATTGATGTTTCTTTCCCTCTCTTTCTCCCTTCCTTCTTCTCTCTCTAAAAAATAAAGAAATAAAATCTTTTAAAATTAAAAAAAGAAAAAGAAAAGCATTTAGGAGGACTCATGGACCTAACAAAGATATAGACTAGAATATAGACCACCTAGCTTACAGCAGAGAAACTGGGAGTAAGACAGAAGGCAGAATTCCTCCTAGGGTCAGAAAACTTATCAAACACCAATCTCAGAAATTATTCAGTCAAAGGAGCTACAATTTAAAAAGAACTGTGCCATCCTGAGTAGCAACGTTAGAAACTTAACATTGTGGGAAGGAATAAACTTAGATTTTTCCTTTTCATTGTCTAAGAATTTTATTGTTTAACTATTTTTGTTTTCTAATTGTTGTTCAAGTAGAGTTATCTCCATTTTTCCCTCCTCACTCCCCCAGGCCCACCCATCCCCACCTCCCACCCTCTATCTTATTCCCTTTGGCTTTGTCCACGTGTCCTTTATACATGTTCCTTGATGACCCTTCTCCTATTATCCTCTGTTATCCCTCTCCCCCCTCATCTCTGGTTGCTGTCAATTTGTTCTTTATTTCTATGTCTCCAGTTATATTTTCCTTACTTCTTTTATTGATTAGGTTCCACTTATAGGTGAGATCATATGGTATTTGTATCTCACCACCTGGCTTATTTTACTTAGCATAATGCTCTCCAGATCCATTCATGCTGTCACAAGGGGTAGGAGCTCCTTCTTTCTTTCTCCTGGGTATTATTCCATTGTATAAATGTACCACCGTTTTTTGATCCACTCATTTACTGATGGGCATTTAGGCTGTTTCCAGCACTTGGCTATTGTAAATTGTGCTGCTGTGAACATTGGGGTGCATAGGCTCCTTTGAATTGGTATTTTGTGGTTCTTAGGGTATAATCCAAGCAGTGGAATTGCCAGGTCAAAAAGCAGTTCCATTTTTAGTTTTCTCAGGAAACTCTATACTGTTTTCCACAGTGGGTACACCAGTTTGCATTCCCACCAACAGTGCATTAAGGTTCCCTTTTCTCCACATCCTCTCCAACACTTGTCTGTTGCTTTGTTTATGATGGCCATTCTGACTGGTGTGAAGTGGTATCTCATTGTGGTTTTAATTTGCATCTCTCTGATGGCTAGTGGTGCTGAGCATCCTTCCATCTGTCTCAAAGCCCTCTGTATGTCCTCCTTGGAGAAGTGTCTGTTCATATCCTTTGCCCATTTCTTAATTGGGTTGTTTGTCTTCCTGGTGTGGAGTCTTGTGAGTTCTTCAATATATTTTGGAGATCAAACCCTTGTCCAAGGTATCATTGGCAAATATATTTTTCCCATATGTTTGGTTCCCTTTTCATTTTGCTGATGTTTTCTTTAGCCATGCAAAAGCTTTTCATTTTGATGAGGTCCAATTTGTTTATTCTTTTCTTTATGTCCCTTGCTCTAGGGGACATATTAGTGAAAATATTGCTAAGTGGAATATCTGAGATTTTCCTGCTGATGTTCTCCTCTAGAACTTTTATGGTGTCATAACTTATATTTAAGTCTTTTATCCACCTTGAGTTTATTTTTGTGTATGGTGTAAGTTGGTGGTCGAGTTTCTTTTTCTGCGTGTTGCAGATGAGTTGTTATTAGAACATGACAAGGTGATTCTAAGTTTGATATGGAATTGTGGGGATTTAGAATAGCCAAAACAATCTTGAAAATGAAGAATGAAGTAGGAACACTCACATACCCCGATTTCACAGCTTATTACAAAGCAATGGTAATCAAGACAGTGTGGAAGTGGCAAAGACATAAACATATTGATCCATGGAATACACTTAAGAGTTTAGAAATAAATGATATATCTATTGTTGACCGATTTTCAACAACTGTTCCAAGACTATCCAACAGGGAAAAAGTATTTTCAATAAGTGGTGGGGAAAATGTTCAGTAGGCAATTAGACAGGCATGAACAGAATAGGAATGATAGGCCAGTTGTGGAATTTCACCAGGGTGGAAAAGCCTAGGGTGGCTAGCAATGAACAAAACTGGCAGGAAGAAAGGGCCTCACCCTCAAGGTGACCTTTGCTCCCATGGCATATCACTAGTCATATGGTTTAGACCCCTTGACCTTTGATATGATTGATCATGTGGTTTGAACCATTCCCTGACCTTTCCTCCCCTGGCATATGAATAGTCATGTTGTTTTAGACCTCCCTCAGAGGAGGAATAAGGGGCTGGAGAATAGCCTCTTATGACTCCCATACGAGCCCCTCTACAACCACTCCCTTAAACATTAAATCCTCAGGACAATAAGTTTCTGGACCACATTAAATAATCTTAGGAGCAAAGCTTCCAGTCTTTTGGTCTGTTGACCAGAAAGAATTTTTATCAAACTAGAAATGACATTTTTGCCTCAGTTGTTTTTCAGCTCTTGGTCCAGAAAAGTGGCAAAGCCAGACACAGTAGTACCATGGCTCACATCAGGACCAGCTGTGATGACTAATGACCCCTACTCTAGCATCAACCAATTGGTAGAGATCATGACCCTAAAAGAACACACCTGGAAAGCTGATGAATATTCTACTGAAATCTTCCCCTTAGAAATCCCCAACATGAAGGACCTGGCACTCACTCCTTCTCTCTTTCTTTCTCTCTCTCTCTGTCTAGCCACCTGGGCCTTCTTTTCTTTAGGTGTGTTTCTTTACTTTCTTTATCCTAAACTCCAAGGACCCTTCTTTTGCATCTGTAACTTGTTTCCTGAGCCCTGCAGCCCAGCTGCCTCACTTATTCCATGACTCACTTCTTCTACCTCTGTGGCTTTCTAAATAAACTTTTTTCTTGTACTTCAGTCTTGGGCTCTGAATTCTTTCCCAGCCAGAACTCAAGTACTGATGTTGCAGAACTGAGGTCCAATCATTGGTAATATTCTGGTGCTGTTTTGCTGCTAACAAATGGACAGCTACATGCAAAAGGATGCCATCAAAATTCAAAACAGATCAAAGGACTAAGTGTAAGAGCAAAACCTGTAAAACTCTTAGAAGAAAATAGAGGGATACATTTTCATGAATTTGGATTTGGCAAAGGGTTCTCATATATAAAATCAAAACATGTAACCAAAAAAGAGAGATAAATTGAATTTTATCAGAATGTTTTAAAAGCTTCTGTTTCAAAAGACACCATCAAGGAAATGAAAAGACAACCCAAATAATGGAAGAAAATACTTCAAATCATATGTGTGATAAGGGACTTGTACTTAGAAGTCTTTTGTGCCAGTTTCAGCCTAATAATAGTGCTTCTATCTGCTGGAAATGCCTGGGGGCACTCACCTCAGCCCATACTGCTGTAGTCAGCTACCACTGACACTTCTCTTACCAGAGCCAGTATTGTGGCTGGACCAGACCTTGTGGTTCTTATTATGATTTAAAGTTGTACCTCAGTAACATCCATGAGGGAACTTCAAAATAAACAAGGCTTATTACTCAAATGTCCCAAAGGTATGCAGCACACCAGGGGCCACATAGCAAGGGAGAGACAGAGGAGAGGGGAGGGAAGCAGAGGGAAGTGGAGATAACCTGAAGTCTGCATTTATTTTGGTCAAGAGGAGGATGCTTACCATCTTGCAGTCTCACTCTTAATGTGAGGCACTTACATTACAATCAAAAGAGCTAATTGCCAAAACTTGTATTATAATAAGGAATTCCCACAACTCAATAATATAAAAATAAATAACTCAATTTAAAAATGGGCAAAGCATCTGAGTAGACATTTCTCCAAAAATATATAAATGGCCAATTAGCACATGAATAGGTGGTCAACCTATTAGTTACCTGGGAAATACAAATGTAAACCATAAAAATATACCACTTCACATTCACTAGGATGGAAAGAACAATCAAAAGTTGGCAAGGATGTGGAAAAATTAGAACTCTAATATAGTGTGGATAAAAATATAAAATAATACAGACTTTAGAAAACAGTCTGGAAGCTCCTTAAATAATTAAACGTAGAATACCATATGACTTGGAAATTCCACTCCTATTTATATACTCAAGAGAAATAAAATATATCCAGACAAAATTTTGTTTATAGAAGATTTGTTCATAATAGTTGACAGGCAGAAACAACACAAATGCCCTTAAATTGATGAATAGATTTCAAATATGGTACATCAACATAATGGAATATTATTCTGCCATGAAAAATGAACTACTACTACTACATGCTGTAACATGATAAACCCTAAAAATGTATGTTAAGTCAGAGAAATCAGTCACAGAAGTTCTCATAATATATTATTCCATTCCTGTGAAAATACAGCATAGGGAAATCCATAGGTGCAAAACACAGATTAACGGTTGTTTAGTGATGTGGGTTTTGATTATATAGGTTTGGTGGGCTATGGGTAAAGAGTACTGAATTCCTTCTAGAGATGATGAAAATGTTATAAAATTGACTATGCTGATGGTTGTACACATCTGTGAATATATCCAAAACCATTAAATTGTACACTTTAAATGGGTGAAAAGGGAAAGGGGGAAGAGTTTGCAGGAACAACTATAAAGGACACATGGACAAAAACAAGAGGGGGTGGAAATGGAAGGGAGGTGAGGAGGGCTGTGGGGTGGGCTGGGATGGCAGTAAAAGGCAGAAAACTACTTGAACAACAATTAAAATAAAATAAATAAATGGGTGAATTTTATGGTATATGCATTTTATTTCCATAATGCTGTTTAAAGAAGAAGGAATTAATTAATAATTGAGTAAATTTAGATAATTAGAGATGAACATAAGTTCAAACTACCAAGTAGAACAAAATCTGAATTAATATTATATGCATGAATGATCCATTTTATTATCATTGCAAAGCTATGAATCAACAAATGCAAGTCAGTTTAAGATCAATTACCTAAGTTTCTAAAGATGAGTCCTAAAAATCTCTCTGAACTTGGCTGGGGTGATTGGGAAGCTTAGTTTCAAGAACTAGCCAGTGTTAAAATATTAAGCCCATGGGTGGAAAATGCATTAGAAGTGTATGATCTGTGAGTGATTAAAGGACCATGGAACAAATGTTAAGAAAAAAAACATGTGAGGCAAGAAATCAAGACTAAGTTAAGGCTTTTTACATCAAGTCCGCTAGAAACTTTGTCTAAGCCAGTGGTTCTTTACCCTAGCTACACATGGGAATCACCAGGGGAGTTTTTAAGTGAGAATCTCTGGAAGTGAGTCCTAAGCCTTGGCATTTTTTTAAGTTTCCTGTGTGAGTTTAAAGGACTTCCAGAGTGAAAAACTACTGGACTAGGTTAAGAGAAATTGGTTATGACCAAGAAAAGAAGGGACCAAGGGAGGACTGTTCACCTGAAGAATTGATCCAGTTAGTTTCTTTGGAGCTCTGGAGGTTGTTGAAAGTAGGGTTATTCTGAAGCTTAAAATGGTAGATCTAAAAGGGCCTATACTGATCTTCAAGTCCATCTCCTGCTCCCTCTTCTCCACCCAGTTTGTGTGGGACACACATACAGAGAAGGCAAAGAACTTGCCTGAAGTCACTGTGAGTCATTGGCTGATCCCAGGTCTTCTGACTCAAAATTAGTGCCTTCACCATGCCCTTCCTGCTTTATAGTCTGAAACTAGGTTTAAAAGGCAGGCAGTTCTTAAATGGTCTATTAATGTGTTCAGTTCTTTCCTCAACTCTTTCCAAACCTGCCTAAGGGCTTCAAATCTTTATCTTAAATACTGCTCTTTCGAAGCTACATTACATAATCAGTTCAGTAATAAACCTTTCAAGTTATACGACTTTTAGTCAAAGCAAATCTTTTTGCCTTGTTTTCCTGCCAAGATTCATGACTCCTGCCTGTCCCATTCTATGAGCAAAATAATAAATATTCTTTACTGAATGCCAACAGCAGCCTGGGCACTCTGAGGCACTTAGAACTTGGGAGCTGGTGAAGTAGTTGTAGCTTGAGCCCAGTACTATTCTTTTATCCTGATCTTTTACCCTTCTCAAGACCAAAAACACCCTCTACTCATACCTAATCATCCCCCCATGTCTACTATTGCCATGTTTGATGTACAAAGTTTATTTCAAGCTGAGATTCTATCCTTGCTTGCTCAACATTGTTATTTCCTATTTTTCAGTGCGCTGCTATTTATGCTGTGGTATGTGCATGTATGTCCCTATTGTAAGTTTAATTTAACTTATTGGAATGTGGCCAATGTCTTCCTGCTTGCATGACAACTTCATTATCTATTTCTCCATCTGCCCTTTCCCAGACTAAACTACTGTTTCTCAGTTCACAATTGCTTCCATAGCTCAGTTCCCAATTTCCTCTTCCATCCCACGAGCTGACACTGACATACAAAGAGTAGGGTGTCTACTTGTCTTGATCCTATTTCTTCACTCATAGAAACAGAATACATATTTCATATCACAGGCAAAGCTTTATAGCCAACCCTGGGTTTTCCCATGCCCAGAAGCAGTGCTTCAAGGTAGAATAGACAAGAAACAAAGAAAAAATGCAAATTTTACTCTGCAACCACAGTAACTCTGTTGTTACAGATCATATCCACCAACATTTTTTCTGTCTCTACTCTTATTGCTTTCTTTGGATGTTGTGTGGTGTTCAATTACCCAATTAAGCCTCAGAAGAATTGTCTCTGACACTGAAGAATATCCTGAGCCCACTGTACATAGCACTCCTTAAACATGTCATAAATGATAGACTGTCCAAGTCTTCCATCTTGAACACTCAGAAGACAGAGAAGAAGAAACCGGGCATAATCATTAGATTCATTGGGAGAAGACAATACAATTGAGATGCTAAAACATGATGCAAGGGATTCTCATTACCTTACTTCTGTTTTGAGGATTACCATTTTGAGGCATAACCAATATGATGCCACCTTTAATTCACTGCTTGCACATCTCCAATGGTAATTCTGACATCTGAGTTCCCCATCAACTCTATCTGTCTATAAGTGGAAATAACATGCAAGGGAGTTGGTGTACAGATATATGGGGTTGACTCCTGAATCTGGGTAACTTTTACAAAGTTACCCAGACCCTAACCCTAACCCTAACTTAAGTTACCCTAACCCTAACCCTAACTTTACTCAGCCACAGTTTCCTCATATAAAAATGAAGACATAATACATAGCTTGAAAAACTTTGAGAATCCAATTATATAACTTTGATGTAAAGACAATATATCTGCCACAGAACAGGGACAAGATAAATGATAATTTCCATAGTTTTGTCTTCCACTCCCTTCCAGGAACTTCTTCATGAATAAGTAGTAACCTGGCTCCATCCTTGCCTTCAAACTTCTGGGTTGGCTCTATAGCTGGGGAAAAAATAATGGTAATAGCTAACTTACAAAGAGTTAGGTTATTGTAGCCCTAGACGCTGAGCTAAGTGATTTTATATATATATATATATATATATATATATATATATATATATATTCACAACCATCCTATGATATAGGTTATTATTTCTGTTTTACATATAGAACAATTGGGGTATAGAAAGATTAGGGGGAGGGGATATAAAGAGATTATATGGTAATGGTAAAATAAAATAAACAAATTAAATAGGAAAAAAGAAAGATTCAATAATTTACCTAAGGTATACAACTAGTAAGTGACAGAACCAAGATTTGAACCAAATCAGTCCAGCTTTAGAGAGGTTTTGCTCCTGACTGCTACATCCCAGGGCTGGTAAAAACAATATATGTCTCCTTCCAATTTGGGATCCAGGCCTTAAGCCCTGTTTATGAGACATGAAGTAGGGAGCAAGTTGAAATAGTAGAAATATCACACTTTCACAATGAGTGGAACTCTGCCCTCTTGAAATGGAATTATGGATCAGAAAGAACCTCACACAAACATCTTGTGTACTGTTTAAGGGCAGACTGTGAAAGAGTCCCCAGGGTAACAAGGATAGGGTATTTTAGGGGACCCTGGGTAACACAGGAAAATCACACCAGGTTTTTCTTCACTAACTTAGGTCTGGAGCTTAGAGAGACTATACAGGCTTGCTTCCCAGAGATTTCCCTTGTACTTTGGTCCCACAAGGAAATACTGGGTTGGCCTAAAAGTTCATTCAGTTTTTTCCATACCATGGCTCTAGTAGTACTTAGTTGTCTTAAAATTCATTCAAAACAATTTTTTTTTAGATTGTAGTGTGACAGCTGCCATAACAGCACGTATTTTAAAAAAACTTATCAAAGCCCTGGCTGGTGTGGCTCAGTGGACTGAGTGCCAGCCTGTGGACCAAAGGGTCACTAGTTCAATTCCCAGTCAGAGCACGTGCCTGGGTTGTATGCCAGGTCCCCAGTAGGAGTCATGCAAGAGTCAATCATGCATTGATGTTTCTGTCCCTCTCTTTCTCCCTCCCTTCCCCTCTCCAAAAATAAATACATAAAATCTTTTCTAAAAACATCAAAACTGGTGAATTTTTGTGTAGCAATTTAATATTGAAGATAGAAGAAAATGCACAACATTTTGGCATATTATGCTTCATTATTTCAAGAAAGGGCATTGCATGGGCAGAGGAGGGCAAAGGGGGGAATTGGGACAACTGTAATAGAAGAGTAATAAAAATGATTAAAAAGCAACTGAAATGCAAAAAACACAAAGATTTGTGCAGTGTATGAAGAAGGTGCTATGACTGATTGAAAGTGTCAAAAGTGATTTGCAAAGTCTTGTGCTAGAGATTTCTTGTTGGGCAATGCTCCATGGTCAGGTAGGCCAGTTGAAGTTGATAGCAATCACATCTAGAGATTAACTGAGAACAATCAACATTCTACCATGGGAGAGAGAGCTGACATGCTCCAAATATCCAAATCAATAAAGTTATTGGTGAAAATGAAAAATGCATCATTTATTTTTATGGCAAAAAAAATGTGGACATTTTTGCCAATTCAATAGTAAGCACGTACCTACAAATCAGGAGAATACAGGGAGGGATTAACACCAGGACTATTTACAAAGGTGTGAGGGGCCATAGAGTAACCACAAGGTCTAGTGCAGTATTTATAGTGGGTATTTGTCATCACTCTTAAGCTTGAAGGGGTGAAAGGAAGGAGTTACTGAAATTTGAAATGAAAGAATCTTGTGAAGGGAGCTCTCAATTGAGGAGTTGTGACCTTAAATTGAGAGGAACAGCCACTCAAGGTGACAATGTGGGGAGGGAGCTGGGAAAATAAAGGCCCTGGCTCCAGTCTTATTCCTCCTTCCAACATTCTGCCAGGTTTCCCCTTAACAAAGCCCAACTGGAGATCACAGGGCACTGAAACTTGTTAATGTACAGGGCTGCTTCCTGGGCCAGAGAGCAGTTTGGAGGAGAATGAAGAGTGGATCTGGAGAGGCAAAACTTAGCCAGTATAGTTTAACCGATGGATTCAACTCTCCATACCAGTTTTCCCCTGACACAAAATCTGTTCTAGTTTTCTCATTATCTCTATTCTGACATCCTTTTAGATCTAAATCTGACTCCAGATATTTTCAGCTCTAGCATTCAATGTAGAACCTTCTACTCTCATAAGCTTCAAGACGGAAACTTTCTGGCATCTTTGACTCCAAACTCCACTGCTCCAGAATCCTTTTAGAAATATTTGTCTGGAGAACCCAACTGACCCTGAAATACTATTTTCCTATCAAGGTAACTGTAGTATAATCATCACGGCAAGATTGTTTCAACTTAAGGGCAGGTATTGGTTCTCTTGCTCCTCTATACACCATGCAGAAAGCTATTGTCATACTATAAATAATAGTAAAAGATGAATGTCATAAAGCAGAAGCTGGCATTGCTCACTGGCTAGACCATCAAGGCAGGGTGACAGGTGATTGGAGGACTAGGGATGCAGAAGGGGTATCAAGTGAGATAAAAAATGTTGATCTGGTTAAATGAAATGACCTCTACCCTATTGCTAGGCGAGACAAGAATGGGACCAAAGACATCATTTAAAACCAAGAGGCAAAGGTTTGCAGTTTAAATCCCTCATGAAGAGTGCTTTCAACCAAAACATCTCCACCCTGCCCATAGTGGGCAGGTGCCACAGGGGCAATAACACCAAAACGGCTGAATTCAAGTCTCTGCTTATTACTTGTTCTGTGCACTTAGCTCACTTTTTTCATCTCTTTTAGTTCATCTATCTAATAAAGATAATAGTTCCTTTTCTGCTCCCTTTCTTAGGGTGGTTTCTAAGATCCCAGTGAAAACATTCTTGGAAAAAACAGCAGTTTATGCATTATAAAATTCTGGGTCCAGGGTTCTTCCATAATGGGTGAGTATGAGTGAGTGAGTGATATAATGTGTATGAGTGAGAGACTTACAGCATATCAACATGTGTAACTCTGTATGCATGATCTGCTGTGAAAAAGTAAAGGAGAGAATAATAGGAATGTGTGAGGACATATGTGAGAAAAGAGGTGAAAATGTATGTGTGTATTTCTATGGGAGCTAACATGTTTGGGAACATGTGAGAGAGAACATAAGAAAGAAAATATGAATATTTGTGGGTTTGTGAGATTCTGAGAGTTTGTGAGAGAGTAAATGCAGATGATAAATGCTTGTATATATGAACATGGATGTATAGGTGGACCACATGAATCACCATTTTTATAGGTTCATAATTCTTCAACATTGGTGATTTCATATGGTTGAGCATACTATGTAAGTATGTAAGATTGTGTGTATATTTGTGGATTTATGAGTGAATTGTTCATGAACAAACCAAGGTTCATATTTGTGAGTGAATGTTCATGTTCAATGAAATATGTTTTCTTTGTGTAAATGAATTGTGTGTGCAATCTAATTTATGTATTTTTGGTAGAGCATATGTGAATGTGAATCTACATGAGCATGCATGTGAATGTGTTTGGAAGAGATGATGAGTATGAATATGGCCATGCATATGACTTCATATGTGTATGTATGTGTGTATGTGTGTGTGTGTGTGAGAGAGAGAGAGAGAGACAGAGAGAGAGTCAGAGACAGAGAAACACAGAGAGAACATACCTAGCCTTTGGACTCTACCAGTGAATGAACATATGCTCTCTTGTCAACTCATAACTTTCCAAAGAAACAAGCTTTCCAAGCTGAAAATTTCCACACAGGTTTTCCATCCCAAAAGGATGCCTTTTATTTTTCATTTTTCCTCTATGGTTGGAGCCTCACATCTAGCCATTTTGGGCCAAGGAGAAGAGTAAGTGCCCAGCTCCACTCAGATAATAATTGGGAACATTTTGCTACACACCAAAAAACTGGAAAATGACTGGTGTGTAGAGCTGAAACTTGGTGAGGTTTGTAGCCTGCAAGACAAAGGGCCCCTCAGCTACTTTATTTGTTCTCTTTAAAAGTAGCCCTAAGTGACTGAAATATCGCTACCACAAGCAGTATGAAATTTCACCACCAGTTGGAGTTATGTAACCATCTCCATGGCAACCAAAGCCCATAAACATGCAGTATCACTGTTGGCTGGTTACATAGCAGTGGTTTTAGTGCCCCCACCACCCCTCCTCTTCTGCCTTTTCTAGCTTGTTTTCTCTTTTTATACCTTTCCTCCTATTTTTCTTTACTGTCAAAAGCAAGAAAATTAAGTATTGACTAAAATGAGTGGAAACTGAAGCTCCTTAAGCAGAGGTTACACATGAGGCAAGTCTCTGAGAAACTGTAGGTGCTGAGCTTCCTACAAGCCAGATCACACCAGGGAAATTACTGCTTCCCACCTCCATACCACAACCCACAGACATGCATACTATGTAGTGGCTACTGTTGAAAGGAAATCAGGCAGGCTGAAGAGAAAGCAGGCACAGGAGCTAGAAGAAACCTCAAAAACTCAGCCTGTTAGGACTCTTTCCTTGAGTATTTCCAGGAGCTCTGGGGCAGTGTCAGCATGGTAGAGATGGTATAGTGAATGTTTCTGACTTGAGAGAATGAGGTTTTGGAAAATGGGGACATACTCTACCTTAGGTAGTATCACTACTTTTCCCAGAACTTATGGCTAAACTGTGCTTCCACCCTGGTCAAGAGGCAGGATCTGACATCAAAAGTGTAACACTGAACATCAGGATTCATAGATTCTAGCTTTGAATCCATTTCTTAGGAGCATTGTGATCACAGAAAATTAACAAAATCTCAAGGTTGTCTGGTATCTGAAAAACATGCCACTATCCCCTACTCTAACACAGTGATAGGGAGATCATTACCTATGAACATGGACCACATAATTATGTTTTGTATTGAACTGAAATTTGGCTCCTGTAGATTCTATCCACAGGTCTTTGTTCTGTCCCCTGGGCTTCCTATTCCCTAGCTGTTCTATCTGAGCTCTTCTGCAACTAATATTCTGAGTTTACTTAGAAATTGCCTCTTCAGGGACAATGTGAGATTAGTGAATAGTGTCAGGGTGCCCTGTGTAGTGAAGGAAGGGAAAGAAGGCTAGTAAGCTTTGAGCCCTGCCCACTCTTCTCTGATGGTTGTGATTCCAGAATCTTCATATTAAGGGGGATTCGGAGAGACATTTGTTTGGACAAGTGCATTGATTTTATATACAGTGTATATGTATTTGGGGTGGCTTTGAAAACTTGATGGAAATTATGGAGGGAAACTAAAGGCCTTTCCAAACCTACCATTTGGCAAACCACTCTTTTGGCTCAGATTTATCTTTGTCCAGAGATCTGTGTAGATGTGTACATACATGTGTGCCCAACTGTCAAAGGTTCTTGGAGTGTGTGTGTTTGCGGGTGGGGCGGCAGGGGTAATTTTAAGCCTTAAGGAAGTCTGGAATTGTGCTGGTGTAACCCAAACTGGCATGCAGCTTATGAGAAAGCTGGAAAGATTAAGCAAAAAGTGGAGAACGATCATAAAAATATCAAGGGATATTAATCCCAGCAGGAACTGATTTGAGCCAATCAATGGCTGATAGGTAAGAAAACTGCCAATTCTTAAGTAGTTAAACTGTGTGCTAGAAATAGTGTTAAATGATTTCACACACACTTATTTCAATCCTCAGAACCCACTGACCACCCTTTTTATGTCTCCTACCCTGGGCAGTTATTATAATCTGATTTCACAGAGAGGAAACTGGAGAGTAAGAGCAATTTGCTCAAGTCCACATGACTATAAGTGACTATGATTTAGTCCCAATAATGAGCTAGGATTTAGTCCCAATAATTTCTGCCTCTAAAGGGGATTTCCTTCTGTTTTTTGAAGCAGTAAACTTAATTGAGTCTAAGCAATGGCTGCAGGATCCACCCATCACCTCTTGAGAACTGTCTTGCTGAGGTATGCTATTGGTCATAGGAATTGATGCTAGGCTGGCAGGATAGTGAAGACCATTTCCACTGTTGTGGGCCAACAGCATCAACAACAACCATCATCTTGGCATCAACTCACTGTGTGATGTTAGGCAAATCCCTTCCCACTGTCTGGGTCTCAGTTTCCCATGTTTAAAAATAGTTGTGGTGAAGGCTAAATGAGATCATTTATCACCATGCCTGGTACCTCATAGGAACTTAATAAGTAGTAGCTTAGGAGAGGGTTGAGTTGGGTGATCCTCCTGTTGGAATGATTTCTGAATCTGTGACTCTTCTCTTTTGCCAGGAAAGAAGGGTTACCTACACTGAGTAGCATAACACATCAATTTAGGACATTGCCACCTCACAGTCTTGAGGTAACAAAATCAGTTCCTTCAACAAACTTTAGCTAAGTGCTTCTTTTCAGTCATATATTTTATTAACATTGGGCTAGGTGCTGGGACTTCAGTGATGCATAATGTATGGATCTTGCTTTGTAGGGATTTTCTGAGAGAACTGGGATGGGGAGAATTTTCAAGAATAAATCAGGAGAGCAGGGCAGCAATAGCAGCCTTTAATTGACCCAGGAGAGCAATAACTAAATCAGGGCTTTAGGGGAGAGAACTAAAGCAGCTTGAAGAGGCATCAGAAGTGGGTGATGAAAGCCAGGAGTGGTTTTAAGAGCAGCATTAACAATAGCATTGAGAACTAATTACAATGGTCTACAAGGCCCTTTATAATCTTCCCCACCCCCCAACCTCTCTGGCTTCATATCCTACTACTCTTTACCTTGCTCACTCCAGGTTCTCTGGTTTCTTTGCTGTTCTTTGAACAATTAAGATACACTACAAACTTTTCACTTGCCATCCCCTCTTTCCTCATGTTTGCACATGCCTCATTGTCACTTACTTCTAGTCTCCACTCAAATCTCTCTGTCTCAGGGGAGGAGAGATTTGGCCATCACATCTAAATTTATACTCACCCTTCCAGTTTACAGGAAGAAGTATAAAGGGCACATGGATAAAAACTAGGGGTGGGTGGAAATAGGAGGGAGGAGGGGAGGGCTGGGTGTGTGGGTTGAGATGGGAGTAAAAGATAAAAAAAATATACTGCAACAACAATTAAAATAAAAATATTAAAATAAAAAAAGAAAAAAGATTCATAGGAGAGCTAACACTCATGACAAGGGAAACAGAAGAAAACAAACAGGTTTTTAAATAATGCAGAACAATGGATATGTGAGGTGTGGGCTACAAAGGGGCATAAGGAAATTTTGGGGTGGTGATAGAACTGTTTGTGATTATGGTAGTAGTTACAAGACTATGTACATTTATCAAAACTTATAGACCTGCACAGAAAAAAGGATGAATTTTACTATGTTAATGACACCTCAATTAAAAAAATAATCTATGAAAATAAAAAAATAAATTTATACCCACCCTTCCAATATTTCTTACCCATTTTCAATAATTTATTTTCTATTACTTAGCACTTACCACTATCTAACATATTATATATTTTACTTATTCTCTTTGTTTCTGTCTTCCTCACTAGAATGTAAGTGCCAGAGTTTATTGTCTGACTTTTCAATTACTATGTCTCCAGTGCCTAAAACAGTACCTTTAAAATAGGTGCTAAATAAATATATTTTAAATGAATGATTAACAGTAAGATCTACTAGATGTGGAATAAATCATTTACTCCATTTCAAGGAGTCAAGGGTATCTTTGAAACTCTGACATATCTTTTAAACATATGGACACTGTCTGCAAAATAATGCATGCACTCCTATCCACTTGCTAGATTACCAGCTCCTTGGAATCCACAATCTCATTACATTCCAACAACTACCCAGTGAGGCAGGCATTTTATCTATGTATTGCTTGTGAAGTCAGGGAAACTCAGAGAGGTAAGCTAACTTACCAAAGACCATGGAGTAAGTAGCAGAGCAAGAACTATAACCAAACTGTCTAATGTTCTGATCACTACCATTTGCTGTTCCTAGGCACATAGTGTTCTTACCTTGTACAAAGCTATGGCTTACACTAGAGCAGGGAAAACCGCTGTGGTAGGCAGTTTCTAAAGTGGCATGCAATGATTACTGACTCCTGGTATTCATACCTTCCTGTAATTCCCTACCCTTGACAATGGACTGAATGTAGTGACTTGCTTATAATTAATAGAATGTTGCAAAAGTTATGGGATGTCACTTCTGAGGTCAGGTTATGAAAGACTAAGTTTCATCTCTCTCTGTCCCCGCCCCTCACTTGCTCTCACAGATGAAGCAAGCTGCCATTTTGTGAAATGCTCTATGGAAAGGCCTATGTTGTAAGAAACTGAAGGAGACCCCTGTCAAACAGCTAGCAAATTACTGAGTCAAACTGCTCTCAAGAAACCCAATCCTGCCAAGAACCACGTGAGGAAGCTTAGAAGCTGATCCTGCCTCAGTGCCTCAGTTGACCCTTAAGATGGCTGCATCTCCAGCTGACCCTTTGACTGCAGCCTTTGAGAGATCCTGAGTCAGAGGCACCCAGATAAGGCATGCCTGGCTTTCTTACCCAAAGTTAAATTATCATTGCACATTATTTTAAGATAACTTGTTACATAGCAATAGATAACTAATAAAACCAGAGATAAAATGGCCTGTGCCACAATGGTCTTATTTCTTCAGCTGCCGCACCTTCCTTGGTCCTCACTCTAAAAGTCTTTCTCCCCCCTAACACATTGGGAACAATAACCTATTTGGTATTCTAAAGGGCTGGAGCTGGAAGGATAGCACCGGGATTGTGAGGATCATGGTTATGTGGGAGAGTTTGGTATTTTTCACTGATATAAAATGTCTCTTTCACAGAGTCTGATTTCTCTCAGGCTCTAGGCCTCTATGATCATGTTATTTTGTAAGGCTGCTTAAAGTTATAGTTGACTGACAAGACTCAGGAGGATCCAGGTTATGCCAATCTGACAGTCCACAGTATTTTTCAACTGCCATCTTTAGGTCTAGCATTGTGCTTGGTATTGAGGAGACTGTGGAAAAAAATTATATCCAGTTCCTGGCCTCATGAGACTTCCAGTGTAATGGTTATACTCCTACATTGACCATTCACAATGGATCCATGGGCAATTTCTTTCTCTCTGCCCTGTTTCCTCATTGGTGAAAGAGTTGGCAGCTTGCATACATAAGAGGTGTGTTTCTGCTCCATAACATAGTACTTTTGTAAAAAGTCAAGGCCTATGCTCAAGTGATCAACAGAACTATCTCCTGGCTGGTTACCTAGGGTCATCAAAGTTAAATGATGTGCCAAGGGTCACATGGAAAAATGGTGGCAGTGCCCTGAGCTGCCTCTCAAAATTACATTAACATTTATAGCACAAAAAAAATCTGTTCCATAATGCTTGCTTAATGACATTCTGTTCCCAAATAGACAGTAAACAAACAGGATGAAACAAAATAAATTGTTAATGCTTTTAATAACCCAATAATATGTAAATAACAGATAGTAATTATTTTATTAAATCTAAATGAACAACAGCAAAGTGAACTTTCCTGGAGCTCTACTCTTTCTGAGGCATCTAGAGGCTGTAAAATATTACCTGCTCCAATTGAACATTCTCTATGCTTAAAGAGCATTATTTGTTGGAGGTAATAAGTCAGGGTGGCCTAGGAGTACAGCTGAGGGAATAAAACCAAAGCTTTTGCTTAAGCAAGTATCTCTGGGGAAAAAAGGAATTCTGGGCTTTTCAAGGATCAGAAATGGGCAAAATACAGGAAAATCACTGTACAGATCAGGTGAATAGAGAATGACGTACCAAAGACTACCAAACTCTTTTTAGTGGCAAATCTTAGACTAGAATCTGTGACTTTCTGTGATACCGCCCTACATAAAACCAATTTCACTTGAGCAGATGATATCTAGCAGTTAAGAGCATGTATTCTCAAGAGAAAAAGACCTGTGTTAAGATTTATTCTCTGCCATTTGTTAGCTGTGTGACACTGTGCAGGTTACTTTAGTTCCTTGTGCTTCCATTACATCATCTGTAAATAGGTATTGTAATATAACCCACCTCATAATGTCGTCAGGAGGAATAACTAAGTTAATATTTGCAAAGCACTTGAAGCAGTGCTTGTCATAAAGTAAATATCATATAAGTGTTTTTAAAATAAAGCGAACAAGATTTTTACTGAGTTATAAGCAAATCCAATAGCCCAAGCCACCCAGTAGTAAAAGGAAAGATTTCTTAAAGATCCCATCTCCCCTTTCTGAGGCTTTTCTCTTGCCTGGCTATATTTCAAGCCCCATTCCCCATCAGTCACCACACCCATCTTCAGGTTCTCAGTTCCCTGGGTACTCTCTCCCTCCTCTAATAACAATAAATGATCAGCCCAAAGAACTCTCACATTCACTGCTTCATCAGATCAGCATAACAACTCAGACATATAACAATAACTTTTATTTTCATTTCAGAAATGAAAGCTAAGAGGCCTAGGAGCTTGATATGACTGGTATGACTCTCTGGGTTTAACATGGTGTCATGGATTTACTCAAAACCTCACTACTTACTTACTGTGTGACATCAAGTAATGTCTTCCTGTCTCTGTTCCTCAACTTCCTCATACACTCAAAAAATGGTTGGATGAGATGATCTTAAAAATAATCTGTTTCAAATGTCACACACCTTGTCTGTAGTGGAGCAGGAGTAAAGAATACCTGAGAGTTCAGAAAATACACTCAGCCCATTTGCCCTTTTATGCCCTTTCTCTTTTCCTTTACCTAGAGTTATGGGTTAAACCAGAATTAAGACAGGACACTTGATTTGCTGCATTAAAGGAATGATTTCTAAGACCATTAAATGTCAAAGCAGAGAAGACCTTTGAAGACACCTTTTAGATCATTGGCTCTGCAACTGGAATTCATATACATTAGGAGTCCTTACCACTGCACTGGTAAGTACATGGAAGTACTGGAAGTACATGGATTATGGGGCTACTTTCTCTTGAAGAACTCAATTTTACTAGAAGATGTAGAATAAGTAATAAAGACATTTGTTATCGAATAAAGTAAAAAAATAAATATGAGCTTTCTAAGCAAAAAGAAATCTACAAAGTATTTGTACACTGACTTGAATTGGAAAAAGTCTGAGGTCCATTCTTTTAAGTCACCATATTGCAGTTGGGAAAACTGATATACAAAGAGAAGAAGAGCCTTCCTCCCCAGGGTCACAGAGAGACTTAATAAAAAAGAAATTACTTGAATCCAAACCACTAATTTCCAAGACAATTTTGCTTTTCAACATCTGCTACTCCTGTTGGCTCATGCTGTAGAAGACAGGTGAGAGCCAAGGAGGGACTGAAGATGGTCCATTGGTGGGTGAAGAAGCACCTCACTAATGTGGACAAGTTGCTTTGCTTACCAAGTCCTCAGTTTCTTCATTTAAAATAAGCTGACGTGAAAGTAAAATGTATGAATAATAACTCAGGCTCTGGATTCATGATGTTTAGGTTTGAACCCTAGAGCTGCGACTGTAGCTGTCTGAACCTGGGGCAAGTTACTTAACCTCTCTGTACCTCATTTTCATATAAAAACAGGATAAAAATAGCACCTATCTCATAGGGTTGCTGTGAGAATTTTGTGAGTTAATACAGTCAAACCACTTAGAACAGTGATAATTAGTTAACTGTTATTCTTAAAACTGAGAAACCATGGAGCTGCACAGCACAGCTGCCTCCCAAAATACTTCTGTGGGTCAACAAATGTAGAGAGCATAATTTATAAACCACAGGTGTTCACAAAGGTGGCCCAGATATAACCTTTGGAAAAAGGATGTGTGACAGACTGAGATTCTTTCAGAAAAAATTTATCCAGACTATTCCAATATCTAAATAGATTGTAGGCTATGTATGAGTTTCTGAAAGGTCCATAGTGGTGTCTTACATGGGTACTGATGTATGTGCTCATATTATTTTTTTCTTAAGAAAGCATGAATTCCCTCAGGAAAAAATGTCTGGCTCTTTGGATACCAGACACAGAGAAAAGCACAGTAAGATGATTATTGGAAATAGTTTAAAACAGTGGGAAATGGACCCTGAGAAAAGCAGGTTCTCAGAAAAGGAGATTTGTTACCCTTAGCAGTGAAGAGGCTTAAACAGAGTAGTGGCAGAACTGCAGAATGCCTGAGACCCTGGTATTACCAAAGCTGGAGGAGCTCCTCAATAGGCACCTGGGATTTAGCTATGTGGTTTCCTCATTTTTAAAATTTTTTTCTTATTTTTAAATTATGTTTTTCAATAACAGTTTATATTCAATATTATTTTGTATTAGTTTCAGGTGTATAACATAGTGGTTAGACAATCATATAATTTACAAAGTGTTTCCCCTGATATTTATAGTACCCACCTACCCCCATACCTAGTTATTACAATATTATTGACTATATTCCCTCTGCTATACTTTACATCCCCATGACTATTCTGTAACTGCCAATTTGTACTCCTTAATCCCTTCACCTTTTTCACCTAGGCTCCTAATCTCCCTCCTCTCTGGCACCATTAGTTTGTTCTCTGTGTATGTGAGTCCATTTCAATTTTGTTTATTTTGTTCTTTAGATTCCACATATAAGTGAAATCATATGATATCTTTATACCTCTTGAAGTCCCTTTTCAGTTTTCCCTATTTCTCTCTGTTGGTGCTTACTTATATCCCTTACTATTAAGGACATATTGGGCAGGTTGCCCAAACTATGGCCCCGCAGACCATTTCAGGTCCCCTGGATCTCTGAGTTATGGTATCTATTACTTAAGTCATTAATTAACAAATATGTATCCTAATTTTAACATGTTCTGGTCCATTGGCATTTTTAGACAGTTATTTTAAAAGTATATGTCATGAACACTAAAGTATTTTGTGGCTGTATCATAGAAATTGCCTACAAGAGATGGTTCTCCATTCATCCAGAAGAGCCCCACTTTGATGTTTTCCATACTGCAGGTCTCTGTCAAATTTTATTTGCAGTAGAAAATTTCATTGTTAAAAGTAGATTGAAAATTCCTATAAAAACTGTTGTAATTATTTGAGTATTTCAGAAATGTCAATATGTTAGCAACCAAAAAACATTTTTTGAGTCATACTTCAACTAGTATCAGACTGCAGGTCCCAATTTTGGGGGCAAAAACAAAAACAATTAAAACAAATAAAAATCAACCATCATATATTAGAAAATATTATTTGATTTCTTCCTTCAAGGAGCTGACATTCCAGTTAAGAAGGCAGGACAAAAACCTGGGGATCACACAAGTCTTTAATAGTTCAGAGCTGAACTATGTGATTCTGATTTTAGGCACTCAGAGGACATAGATTTTGATGAAGAAGTGGAAATTTAGCTGGTATCTGAAAGATGAGAAAGGGGGGTGACTTTAGACAAAGAAATAGATAAGTAAAGAGGAAAGATTGGAATGAGGACAGTATTTTGAAAGTGAGTGGTCATGGGGGGAGTGAGCTCTGTTAGGAACCAAGGATCATGGATAGTTAATATCAGTGAAAGAGAAGGTCACTGGGACAAGGATGGAATGACCCTGGAATATTAGGCAGAAGAATTTGGACTTGATGCACCTTCTGACCATATACAGGGTGCATAGTGTAGGGAAGAGGGTACTGAACAAAGCAGCATTAGTAAGAGCACTTAAACAGTGATCCAGGTGAGGCCTGCTCAAAGGCTGCCTTGGAGACAGAAGCCCATTGCCACTAGCCCTCAGCTCAGTTCTTGTAGATTTAGTTATCATTCATGCACCTTTCCATATTGCTAGGAAAGGCCTATCTCTCCATCTTTCATAGCACATAGAATGACATTCTACACATAGTAAATGTTCAACAAATGTCTGTGGGCACAAAATAAAAGCCATTAAAAATGCAAAACCAAAAGCATTTGATGGCTAATGAATGGTGGGGGGAAATGCTGTAGGAAGGGGTCTGTGATCCACTGTCTTGACCATTTCTTCAGAGCTTTCCCATACCTCAGACAACCTGTACAACCCCTCTGCCAATAAGCCCACTAGACAGGTTTCAGTCTCCTTACTTTATAGATGACAAAAATGAGATTCAAAAAGGTGAAAGGACTTCCCCAACATCACCTAAATAATGGCATAGGTAGGAGTGAAACCTGGAACTTCTGATTGTAAATCCACTGTTTTCATTGGAAACACAAGTGCTAAGAGCTTGTGTATACAAGCTCTGTATACTCTATACACTCATATATCTAAATCCTCTTTTTCCTCACCTACAGAGATGATGAGTACATAGAATTAACTAAAGTGAAGTGGTAGGAATTCTGGGCTTGCAGCCAAAGGTCTTCATTTCTGACCCGAGTTCTGCCATAACCTTAGCTTCTCAAACAGTCAATGGGCACTCTGCAGAGCTGTTCTGTATGGTTCAGAGTCTCAGAGAAGCATGTATTTATCTTACTAACCTGATAAGTTAACCCAAAGTTGCAAAGCCCTTGAGCCTAATTATTTCAATTCATTCTCCTGCCTCCCAAGGATATACAAGCTCTTTCCAGAAAAAAACCCAGCCATTGTTAATATAATGAGAATAGTTAGTGCAACACTGATGTAACATGGCAGCCAAGGAGAGTGGACTGGAATGCACATGCATGAACAATGACGACTTCACTGTACTAGTCAGTAGGGATGGTAGACACTGTTGAGTGAGCTTTTATACTGTGTGGCCATCACATTCAAAATGACTGAGTAGGAGACTTCCGGCAAGATGGAGGAATAGGTGGACGCAGCGTACCTCCTCGCACAACCAAGAACAGAACAACAATAATTTACAACAATCATTTGCAGCCATAATATCAGAACTGTCAGAGGATTTATCTAAATGGAAGTTGGACAGCCAAGAAGTTGAAGTAGACCCGTACATCCAGACTGGTAGGGGACGAGGAGCCGAGCGGGCGCGGGGCTGGCGCAGGTCGCCGGCGCGCGTAGGTTGGGGGAAATTTGGCGCAAAATCGGCGCGACAGCCATCCGGGGCGCAGGAGCGCAGCAGTGCAGTGGGGATCCCTGAGTACGCAAGCAGCGGCTGGGGGAATCAGTGGGGCAGCGATTGTGGACCAGGGCAGAGCTCACGGCCCAGAAGCCCAGGGAAGTGTCTGACTCCAGGAGAACGGAACTGTCGCCATTGATCCCTCCTGTCCCCGCTCCCGCCCCTGCCCCCACATATAACATCACAATCTAGCAACTGGGGCACCCAGTCCCGGTGAACACCTAAGGCTCCGCCCCCCAACCATAACAAGAGCGACCAGACCGGAGAAAAAAATAAATAAATAAATAAAATAATAGGAGAGACAGGGAAAGACATAAGACATGTTTCCAGCAGAACAGATCAGTCCCCCAGGACTCATCCTTTTGAGTGACCAAGAAATAGCCAGTCTATCAGATGCACAGTTCAAAACACTGGTGATCAGGAAGCTCACGGAATTGGTTGATTTTGGATGCAAATTACATCAAAAAATGCAGGTTACCATAAAAGAGATGCAGGAAGATATATGGAGGAGAGCCAATAGTGAAAGGAAGGAATCTGAGTCTCAAAACAATACAGTGGACCAGAAGGAAGACAGAATCAACCAAGCAGGAAAGCATGATGAAATAAGAACTCAAAAAATCGAAGAAAAGCTTAAGACCACCAAGGACACCTTTAAACGTTCCAACATCCAAATTATAGGGGTACCAGAAGGAGAAGAGGAAGAGCAACAAGTGGAAAAGTTATTTGAACAAATAATAAAGGAGAACTTCCCCAAACTGGCAAAGGGAACAGTCTTCCAAGAAATCCAAGAAGCTCAGAGAGCCCCAAAGAAGTTGCACCCAAGAAGAAACACACCAAGGCACATCATAATTACATTAGCCAAGGTAAAAACGAAGGAGAGAATCCTAGAAGCAGCAAGAGAAAAGGAGACAGTTACCTACAAAGGAATTCCCATAAGACTGTCAGCTGATTTCTCAAAAGAGACCTTGCAGGCAAGAAGGGGCTGGAAAGAAGTATTCCAAGTCATGAAAGACAAGGACCTACATCCCAGATTGCTCTATCCAGCAAAGCTCTCATTTAGAATGGAAGAGAAGATAAAGTGCTTTTCAGATAAGGTCAAATTAAAGGAGTTCATCATCACCAAGCCCTTATTTTATGAAATGCTAAAGGGACTTATCTAAGAAAAGAAGATAAAGAAAAGACATGTATAGTAAAAGGACAGCAAACTCACAATTATTAACAACCACACCTAAAGCAAAACCAAAAGAAACTAAGTAAACAACTAGAATAGGAACAGAACCACAGAAACGGAGGGCACATGGGGGGCTAGCAGTAGGGTGGGGAGGAGAAGAGAGGGGGAAAAGGTATAGAGAATAAGTAGCATAGAATGTAGGTTGAAAATAGATAGGGGGAGGGCAAGAATAGTACAGGAAATGTAGAAACTAAAGAACTCATAAGTATGACACATGGACATGGACTAAAGGGGGGGAACATGGGTGGGAGAGGGGGTACAGGGTGGAGGGGAGTGAAGGGGGAAATGGGACAACTGTAATAGCATAATCAATAAAATATATTTAAAAAAGGATCTCTTATAGCAAGAGATAAAATATATCTCTGGCTATAACCAGATCTTACTGCAGCCTTGTGGAGAAAGGAAAAAAAAAAAGACACTATATTTTGTGTCCTTGTGGTACACGATAGGAAAAATTCTGAAAAATTTTTACTGCATCTCTGAATGACTCTGTCCTAGCCAGGCTGAATATGTGTTTTTTATGTGCAAAAAGTTTTTTAAATGCACTCTTTAGAAATTCTAAGAAATTCGTGTTTTCCAAACATTTAATGGAATCCAAGAGCAATATGCAAAGTTAAGATCATTTTTATCATTGTATTTTTCATGTTTTAAAGATAAAAGTTAACAGAGTAAAATTTACTCCTTTTAGTTTACATTTCTGTGAATTTTAATAAACATGCAACTACCACAATAAAAAAAAAAAATGACTGAGTAAGTAGAGCAACACACCTGCATCAAATTTTGCATTAAACTTGAACATTCCTCCACGGAAACTATTCAGATGATTCTAAAGGCCACAGCTATGAGAAACTGGTTGTCAGCTTCATCACCACAACACACACACTCATGCAAGAGATCTTGTAAAGAGTCTTTTGGTCAAATCACCCAGGTGACTCAGCCCCGCTGTAGCCTAAATATGGCACTCTGTGACTTCTGACTTTTCCCAAAACTAAAAGCAGCTTTCAAAGGGAAGAGATTTCAGACTGTTGATGAGATGCAGGAAAATACAACAGGGCATCTGATGGCAATTGGGAGAACTGTGTGAGGTTCCAAGGTGCCTATTTTGATGGAGACTAAGGCATCATTGTCCTATGCACAATATATTTTTTATTGTATATCTTCTTCAATAAATGTCTCTACTTTTCATATTACATAGCTGAGTATCTTCTGGACAGACCTCATAAATCAGCTTGTCAGGGAGGTCTGGAGACCTATAGTCATGACAGCTTTTTTCATGATTGAGTGATGCCTTGAATCACTGGGTTTTCCCAGCTCTGGTATGTTAACCCAAACACATACTTTTGTCTAAGGGGTCCCTTTGCCTACTTACCAAGTTATCTCCTAACCAAGAAGCTCCTAAATTCTGTTCTTTGCCCTGCTCCCTTCCTGTGTTCATGAATTGTTCTTAGACACCCCAAGGCAATTGCAATTGATGCATCATTGCTCATAAATCTGGGAAATCAGATAATATATTTTATTTATCATTGCTCATTTGAAGATGAGCAACTTCCAATAACTGCAGCAAATAAATGAAATCAAAATGATGAACTCTCATTTCAGGGGAAAAGGGGAAGGGTTTACAGGAAGAAGTATTAAGGACATATTGATAAAAACTAGGGGTGGGTGGAAATGGGAGGGAGGAGGGGAGGGCTGGGTGGGTGGGTTGGGATGGGAGTAAAAGATAGAAAATTGTACTGCAACAACAATTAAAATAAAAAAAATATTTTTTTTAAAAATGATGAACTCTCTTGTCCTTTCCTGTGAAATAAATACTTGCCTAAGGAGGTTATCACTGGCTAAGCAGAAGATGAAAATACTGCCTTTCTGAAAGTTGCTCCACTGGGGCTTCATTACAGCAATTGATTTTCCCCCAACCCCATTGTCTTTTGTTTCTGTCTTTCCTTTGTTATCAGGATAGGTAACATGTGTTCATCACAAATTTCTGAAGACATAAGGCAGGACATTAACTTGAGCCTACTGCTTCTCTTACATCTCAGGCAGCACCTCCTCCATGTGGAGCCATGGTCCCCAAGCTAAGTAACTGAATTTCCAGTTGCTCAGGAGTTTCTCCCTCAAAAATAGTTCATTTCTTTTGTTCTCTTGTTCTTAAAAAGACAAGATCTTCAGAGGCACTAGGGGATCCATTCAAAATCTCATTTTGTGGTAGCAGAATCTGGAGGAAGCCACTTTTGTTAAGTCTCAGTTGAGAATTAGTGGAGGATTGCAGTTTCTTGCTATAAATTTATACTGGGCTAAAATTCTGTGTGACTTTGGACAAATTGTGTAACCTCTGTGTGCACCAATTTCCTCATTTGTAAATGAGTATCATAATGGGATAAGCCTTGTAGGATTGTTGAGAGGATTAAATGAGACAATCTGTGTTATGGGCTCAGCCTAGTGCTTTGAACATAGCAAATAGTCAGTAAACATTAACCATTACCACTAGTAATAAAATCAGGCAGACAACAAAAACATTTCCTTGGAAAGAGCACTGTGTTTAAAAAGGCCTGGAATTACATCCCAGCACTGTTATTCATTAGCTGGTTGAGACTTTGATGTACCCTAAACTCTCTCAACTTCAGTTTCTTCATCCATAACATGAGGCTAATGACAGTGTCTATTATACCAAGTTGTTGCATGAATGGCACAAGATCAGTAGTTATTAAAAATGTTTTGTATTCAAGCCTTGTCAGTCAACATATTTGGAGCTCCTACTGTGTACCAAGCTATGGGTTTAGCTCAAGGGCTGAGAAGAAACCAGTGAAAAAGATTATGGTCTCTGTGTTCAAGATCTTATTGTCTAACTGTGGTGAACAGTCCCATAAACAAAAAATTAAAGTGAAAAATGTGAGCTATCACTGTGTACAAGCTCCACTGATTGTAAAAATGAGTGCCTAGGTCAAGGGAGTGGGAAAACAAGGTAGCAATAGTTAGGAAAGTCTTTCTGGAGGAGATGATGCCTGAGATGACTTTTGAAAAGAGAGGAGAATTTGTTTAACACAAAGGTAGTATATAATTCAATGCTAAAAGAAGTCACAAACACACACGTATAATAATTGATCAATATAATCCTTTCCCCACCAAGAATCACTCTTAAATGCATAAAACTTGAGATCCAAAAAGGCAAGCAGAATTAACAGAAGGCAGGCAGAAAAAAGGGGGTTCCTTTGCTGGGGAGTGCTGTCCTCCTCTCTCTCTTCTTCCTCACACAATTCAGTTGAACTTGCAGTACCGTGTTTCCAGCCTGACACATAGTCACAAATCAAGTGTATTGGTGGAGGAGTGCTAATGTGTCCTATCTTGCTGAAAGTCTTGGGATCCTTATAAAGGGTATCTGTATACTTAATGATAAAGGGCAGACAGAAGAAGAGCTGGAGAATGAGGGAATTGTAAGATCAAGTGCAGGTAATTCAGCTCCTTGAACTTCTCTTTGATGGTCTTATTGATGAGCAGGACCATAAAGAGGATGGTGAGCTCAAAGGCAATGATCCACATAGACTAGCACAGTGACCCAATGTATTTGCATATGAAGATGCAACAAAGGAGAAGGGAGCTGAGCATGATGGTGATGGTGGATAGATCAATGCTTATATTCTTGTTGATCATGACCCAAGAAACTATCCCAGACATTGTGTCCATGTGGATGTTGAACTTGTCCTCATATCATAAAACTAACCAGGACTTCCGGCAAGATGGAGGAATAGGTGGACACACCGTACCTCCTCATACAACCAAGATTAGAAAACCAATAATTTACTATCAGAATAACACCCAGATCCGGCAGAGGATTTATCTGAATGGAAGTCGGACAGCCAAGAAGTTGAAGTAGACGCGTTCATCCGGACAGGTAGGAGAAGACGAGCTGGGCGGGCTCACGGAGGTCGGGGGAAGGTTTGGCGCGAAATCGGCGCAAAAGCCATCCGGCGCGCTAGAAGGCAGCGGTGATCCCTGAGTACGCAAGCTGTGGCTGGCAGACCCAGAGGGGTAACGATTGTGGACCAGGGCAGAACTCACGGCCCAGAAGCCCAGACAAGGGTCTGAGTCCAGGGGAACAGAACTACTGCCATTGTTTTCTCCCGTCCCGCTCCCGCCCCACCCCCACATATAACATCACAATCTAGCGACTGGGGTGCCCAGCCCCAGTGAGCACCTAAGGCTCCGCCTCCCACCGTAACAAGAGCCACCAGACTGGAAAAAAAAAAAAAAGGAGAGACAGGAGAAAAAAAATATGTTTTCAACAGAGCAGATCAGTCCCCCAGGACTCATCCTTTTGAGCAACCAAGAATTAGCCAATCTATCAGATGCGCAGTTCAAAACACTGGTGATCAGAAAGCTCACGGAACTGGTGGATTTTGGACGAAATTTAGATGAAAGAATGCAGATTACCATAAAACAGATACAGGAAGACACGCGGAGGAGAGCCAATAGTGAAAGGAAGGAATATGAGTCTCAAGACAATACAGTGGACCAGAAGGAAGATAGAATCAACCAAGCAGGAAAGCATGATGAAATAAGAATTCAAAAAATTGAGGAAAAGATTAAGAGCATCCAAGACACCTTTAAACATTCCAATATCCGAATTATAGGGGTACCAGAATCAGAAGGGGAAAAGCAACAGATTGAGCACGTATTTGAACAAATAATAAAGGAGGACTTCCCCAATCTGGCAAAGGAAACAGTCTTCCAAGAAATCCAAGAAGCTCAGAGATCCCCAAAGAAGTTGGACCCAAGAAGAAACACACCAAGGCACATCATAATTACATTAGCCAAGGTAAAAACGAAGGAGAGAATCCTAGAAGCAGCAAGAGGTAAGGGGACAGTCACCTACAAAGGAGTTCCCATCAGACTGTCAGCTGATTTCTCCAAAGAGACCTTACAGGCAAGAAGGGGCTGGAAAGAAATATTCCAAGTCATGAAAGACAAGGACCTACATCCCAGATTGCTCTATCCAGCAAAGCTCTCATTTAGAATGGAAGGACAGATAAAGTGCTTCTCAGATAAGGTCAAGTTAAAGGAGTTCATCATCACCAAGCCCTTATTTTATGAAATGCTAAAGGGACTTATCTAAGAAAAGAAGATAAAGAAAAGACATGTATAGTAAAAGGACAGCAAACTCACAAATATTAACAACCACACCTAAAGCAAAACCAAAAGAAACTAAGTAAACAATTAGAACAGGAACAGAACCACAGAAATGGAGGGCACATGGAGGGTTAGCAACAGGGGGGTGGGAGGAGGAGAGAGGGGGAAAAGGTATAGAGAATAAGTAGCATAAAATGTAGGTTGAAAATAGGTAGGGGGAGGGCAAGAATAGTACGGGAAATGTAGAAACTAAAGAACTCATAAGTATGACACATGGACATGAACTAAAGGGGGAAATGTGGGTGGGAGGGGGGTACAGGGTGGAGGGGAGAGAAGGGGGGAAATGGGACAACTGTAATAGCATAATCAATAAAATATATTTTTAAAAATGTTAAAAAAATAAAATAAATAAAATAAAAATAAAACTAACCTAGGTCGAGTCAAAGATGAGAAATTGGATGGTGTTGAAGATAGACAAGATGTGCGCCAAAAGGGAGAATATCTTGTCATTCAATTTATACTTGTTTTACCAGAGTCCTCTGGCTCCCATTTCAGAGAATTCCAGCACAATGCTTCCCTCGTCTTCATTCACCACACTGGTGAGCGATCATAGTCTTGACATGGCTTCATCTATTCATATATCCTTAGTTATAGGACTACTGTTCAGATAGTCTTCAAGTGATTATCAATGATGGTTGTTCTGTAATTTAGTTGTAGTTTGATGTGATTATTGGAGTGGATGAGCACAGCATTACCTCTTCTACCATCTTGACTGGAAGGAGTCAGAAGACATATTTTCTTAATGAACATGATAGGAAGGATATTCCAGGCCAAAGCTAGGGCACAGGGACATAGAATCACCTGGTACCTTTGAACCTATTTCATTATTGGAGGGTGCAATTTTTAAGAGGAAACAGTAAGAAATGAGGCTGGAGAGATAGATAGGGGCCCAATTAAGGGAAAAATGTTAAATGCCCTACTAATAAAATTATTTTTTAATTATTATTTTGAAATACCACTTATATAACATTTACTATACACTAGACACTATTTTCAGCATTTTACAAATACTAATTTATGTAATACTCAAAAGAATTCTGTAAGATAAGTACTAGTACTGATGTACACAGTGATTAAGTAACTTGTCTAACATCTCACAGACATTAAAATAGCAGAGCCAGGATACCTTCCCAGGAAGTCTGGTTCTAGAGTGCATACAGAGGTGAGGATTAATAATCATTTTGTTTTACTCCCATCCAGGCCACTTACTCCCATACTCTCAACCAGTTTTAAGTGTGTATTTATGTGGTTTTGTTTCTCATTGGCTTGGCTGTTCATCTATCCCCAGAACTCAGACTCCCTGGAGAGTATGTATCTCTCTGGACCTTCTGGAGCTCCAGGGGTCGGTCTCTTCCTCTGCATTAGCAATAATAACATGATACAATTTCTGCTTGGCTTTCTGACCTGAGTTAATAATTGTCTAATGATACTGAATAAATACTACATATCATCTCACTGATGTCTCATCAGACCATGACATCCCCATGAGTTGCATGGATGGAGAGCCATGGTAATGCTAGTAGCAGGTGGGCTCTGGAAGCTTCAGGATCTCCTCTGAACTCATTCAATTACATACACACAGTCTCCGCTCACCCACACAAAATGGTTTGCAGATGGCAAGGGTAGGGGAAAGTTAGTGCTTGGCATGCCTCTCTTACTTCAGGTTATTTATCTGTCTAACCTAGCATCATAGTAATCACATATATTTTTATTGGCCTCTACACTCCCTAAAGCCTTTTCACATACATCAGTCATCTGATTTCTTAATCCCTTGAAATAACTTTGAAGACAGTATTAATTTTTTTTTCAAATGAGGAAACTGAAACTCAGAGAAGTAAAATGACTTGCCCAAGGTCACACAGCCAGTGAGCACTCATTTTGCAACATTATTGTAATGGTCTAACAGCTTCTG